>NC_052162.1:12590681-12615945 GCF_902713615.1 Scyliorhinus canicula | reverse complement strand
CCCACCTCACACCCCCCCCCTGCCCCCTCACACACCCCCCCCTCTGCCCCCTCGCACACCCCCCCCTCTGCCCCCTCACACACCCCCCTCTGCCCCCTCACACACCCCCCTCTGCCCCCTCACACACCCCCCTCACACACACCCCTCTGCCCCCTCACACACACCCCCCTGCCCCCTCACCACCTACCCCTCACCACCTCACCCAATCCCTCAATTTTTCACTCACCCCGATTCTCCTCGGCTCCGCCGCGGCCAACACACGCATGGCGTCACTTCCGCCTACCCGCTTCCGCTCTCAGCCTCTCCAGGGGGCGGTAGTGGGAGACAGGCCGACACAACAATCATGGGCTGACCCGCAAGCAAAATGTCCCTTCATGTCAGAATAATGTTTTTCATGAGAATGTTATCAAATAATCATTGATGCAATATTAGTCATTAATAAATTACCCTCACCGAGCTGCAGCTAAGCGGATATGAGGTCAGAGAGCGGATTGAGCGGGGCGGAAGCGCTATCTGAGTGTGGTGACTTGAGGGGCGGGCGTGAGGTCATATGCGGCGGAAGAACGGTCAGTGTCGCCCCTCTGCACTGGAGTAACGGATATGAGGTCATAGGCGGGTCGGAGGTTCTGTCAATATAGCGGATATGAGGTAACGTGCGGGGCGGAAGTGTGAGTGTGAAGCCAGTGGTGCAGGACGAATTAAAGTAAGTTCACCCTCTGGGTCGGTGCTCCGTTTGACTTTCTCTCTCCCTCAGAAACCTGACTTCCTCTGCTGTAAAATGGCCCAGGGACCCTGGCCTCTGTCTACCTGCTGCATGGTTAACATTGAGGACAATGATTGTGAGGTGCTTGCCCCAGGGGCTCAGTGGGTGACAGACTTCCCTCTCATTCAGTTGGTTCAGATCCCATCCCAGGGCTTGAGTGGAAAAGTCAAGGTTGGAAATCCAATACTGAGGGAGAGCTGCCCTGTCAGAGGTGCTGTCTTTTCAATGGTACATTAAACTGCGGCCTCCCGTGGATATGAAAGGTCCCCGGACACTATCAGCACAGAATCCCTCCAGTGCAGAAGGAGGCCATTCGGCCCACCGAGTCTGCACCAACCCTCTGAAACAGCACCCTACCTGGGCCCAATCCTCCGCCCTATCCCCATACCTCCACCTAACCTTTGGACACAGAGGGCAATCTATCATGACCAATGCACTTACCTGCATATCTTTGGACTTTGGGAGGAACCCGGAGGAAACCCATCCTGACACGGGGAGAAACTTTACACCCTCACCTGAAGTCTGAATCGATCCAGGGTCCCTGGAGCTGTGAGGCAGCAGCGCTAACTACTGTGTGAGCCCGTGGCCGTTTGTAGAAGAACTGCCAGGTTATTCTTGAGACAGGCTGAATGGTCACCTTTTTATGCTCTGAACACTAAATATTTTATGGAACGGCATGCAATATAATATAGGTCACAGACTCAGAAAGGACGATTTCTTTCCTGAAACCACATTAGTGGAAGTGGTAGGGTTTTTATAACAATCCAGTCATTTCAGTCACTGTTATAGGTACTAGCTTTTTATTCCTGGTCAATATTGTTGATTGAGGGATATCTAGTCTTTGTTGCTGTGCAGTTTGCGACAACTTGCAATGTGCTAATAGTCTGCCATGTTACCTACTTTATAACCGTAACAATACTTCAGGAGTATTTCATTGATGTGGAGATGCCGGCGTTGGACTGGGGTGAGCATAGTAAGAAGTCTTACAACACCAGGTTAAAGTCCAACAGGTTTGTTTCAAACACGAGCTTTCGGAGCACGGCTCCTTCTTCAGGTGAATGGAAAGGCTTGTTCCAGAAATGTTTATATAGACACAGTCAGAGATGCCCTGGAATGCGAGCACCTGCAGGCAATCAAATCATCAAAGATGCAGAGAGAGAGGTAACTCCAGGTTAAAGAGGTGTGAATTGTCCCAAGCCAGTTCAGTCGGTAGGCCTCTGCAAGTCCAGGCTTGTTGGTGGGGGCCGAATGTAATGCGACATGAATCCCAGATCCCGGTTGAGTCCGCATTCATGCGTGCGGAACTTAGCTATAAGTTTTTGCTCAGCAATTTTGCGTTGTCGCGTCTCCTGAAGGCCTCCTTGTAGAATGCTGACCCGGAGATCAGAGGCTGAATGTCCTTGACTGCTGAAGTGTTCCCCAACTGGAAGGGAACAGTCCTGCCTGTTGATAGTCGCACGATGCCCGTTTATTCGTTGTCGCAGTGTCTGCATGGTCTCGCCAATGTACCACGCTTCGGGACATCCTTTCCTGCAGCGTATGAGGTAGACTACATTGGTCGAGTCGCACGAGTATGCGCCGCGTACCTGGTGGGTGGTGTTTCCACGTGTAATGGTGGTGTCCATGTCGATGATCTGGCATGTCTTGCAGAGATTACCCTGGCAGGGTTTTGTGGTGTTGTGGTTGCTGTTCTGAAGGCTGGGTAATTTGCTGCAAACAATGGTTTGTTTGAGGTTGCGCGGTTGTTTGAAGGCCAGTAGTGGGGGTGTGGGGATGACCTTGGCAAGATGTCCATCCTCGCTGATGATGTGTTGGAGGCTGCGAAGAAGATGTCGTAGTTTCTCCGCCCCAGGAAAGTATGGACGACGAAGGGTACTCTGTCAGTGGTGTCCCGTGTTTGTCTTCTGAGGAGGTCGGTGCGGTTTTTTTGCTGTGGCGCGGTGGAACTGTCGATCAATGAGTCGAGCGCCATATCCCGTTCGTACGAGGGCATCTTTCAGCATCTGTAGGTGTCTGTTGCGCTCCTCCTTGTCTGAGCAGATCCTGTGTATACGGACCAGGCCGTCCTATCATTTCAGGCAATGGGACCCTGTGTGAGAACCTCTCTGGCCACATCGAGGGCATCTTGAAACCCATCGTACAAGGTACACCCAGCTTCTGTCGCGACACGACGGACTTCCTACAGAAACTCAGCACCCATGGACCAGTTGAACCAGGAACATTCCTCGTCACAATGGATGTCTCGGCACTCTACACCAGCATCCCCCATGACGACGGCATTGCTGCAACAGCCTCAGTCCTCAACACCGACAACTGCCAATCTCCAGACGCAATTCTGCAACTCATCCGTTTCATTCTAGACCACAACGTCTTCACCTTCGACAACAAATTCTTCATCCAGACGCACGGAACAGCCATGGGGACCAAATTTGCACCTCAATATGCCAACATCTTCATGCACAAGTTTGAACAGGACTTCCTCACCACACAGGACTTTCAACCGATGCTATACACCAGATACATCGATGACATTTTTTTCCTTTGGACCCACGGCGAGGCATCACTGAAACGACTACACGATGACATCAATAAGTTCCATCCCACCATCAAACTCACCATGGACTATTCTCCAAATTCAGTTCCATTCCTGGACACACTCGTCTCCATCAAGGACGGTCACCTCAGCACCTCGCTTTACCGCAAGCCCACAGATAATCTCACGATGCTCCACTTCTCCAGCTTTCACCCGAAACACATTAAAGAAGCCATCCCCTATGGACAAGCCCTCCGTATACACAGGATCTGCTCAGACAAGGAGGAGCGCAACAGACACCTACAGATGCTGAAAGATGCCCTCGTACGAACGGGATATGGCGCTCGACTCATTGATCGACAGTTCCACCGCGCCACAGCAAAAAACCGCACCGACGACCTCAGAAGACAAACACGGGACACCACTGACAGAGTACCCTTCGTCGTCCAGTACTTTCCTGGGGCGGAGAAACTACGACATCTTCTTCGCAGCCTCCAACACATCATCAGCGAGGATGGACATCTTGCCAAGGTCATCCCCACACCCCCACTACTGGCCTTCAAACAACCGCGCAACCTCAAACAAACCATTGTTTGCAGCAAATTACCCAGCCTTCAGAACAGCAACCACAACACCACAAAACCCTGCCAGGGTAATCTCTGCAAGACATGCCAGATCATCGACATGGACACCACCATTACACGTGGAAACACCACCCACCAGGTACGCGGCGCATACTCGTGCGACTCGACCAATGTAGTCTACCTCATACGCTGCAGGAAAGGATGTCCCGAAGCATGGTACATTGGCGAGACCATGCAGACACTGCGACAACGAATAAACGGGCATCGTGCGACTATCAACAGGCAGGACTGTTCCCTTCCAGTTGGGGAACACTTCAGCAGTCAAGGACATTCAGCCTCTGATCTCCGGGTCAGCATTCTACAAGGAGGCCTTCAGGAGACGCGACAACGCAAAATTGCTGAGCAAAAACTTATAGCTAAGTTCCGCACGCATGAATGCGGACTCAACCGGGATCTGGGATTCATGTCGCATTACATTTGGCCCCCACCAACAAGCCTGGACTTGCAGAGGCCTACCGACTGAACTGGCTTGGGACAATTCACACCTCTTTAACCTGGAGTTACCTCTCTCTCTGCATCTTTGATGATTTGATTGCCTGCAGGTGCTCGCATTCCGGGGCATCTCTGACTGTGTCTATATAAACATTTCTGGAACAAGCCTTTCCATTCACCTGAAGAAGGAGCCGTGCTCCGAAAGCTCGTGTTTGAAACAAACCTGTTGGACTTTAACCTGGTGTTGTAAGACTTCTTACTGAGTATTTCATTGGCAGTGAAGTGCTTTGGGTGTCCTGAGGTATAAATGTTGACTTATTGGAGTCACCATTGGTTGTAATCCTTCATCAGATGATACAGTTGCCTAAAGTTGGCGTACGGTTTAATCACCATCTCAAACAAATGCAGTTGCTTGGAGGCATGTAATGATATGCAGAAGCAATTCTGTATACTAACATGTTTAGTGTTAGCTCTCAAATTATAGTTGTCAACATTTCATAGTTTAGTAGCATTAGTATTGTTTTCCTTCCCTCGTTATTGTAATTTAATAAATCTTTAACTAGTCACGAACTAGATGTTCTCTGGTGCACTGACTCAATCATAAATAAAATAATTAAGTAATGTTTATTGTTACAAGTAGGCTTACATTAACACTGCAATGAAGTTACCGTGAAAAGCCTCCAGTTGCCTCATCCTGGGGCCTGTTCGGGTAGACAGAGGGAGAATTCCAAATTGTTAGCGGGTACGGGAATTGAACTCGCGCTGATGGCCTGGTTCTGCATCTCAAACCAGCTGTCTAGCCCACTGAGCTAAACCAGCCCAGAGCATTGCAATGTGAACACTCACTCATTTTTCCAGGGTGTTCTTTGTCTGCCCTATTGTGTTGCAGAGAACCAAACAGTTGTTACTGATCATCATCATTCCTGGAATCTGACAGGTGAAGGGTGAAATGATCAGATATCCAATGATCAACTAGTAAATGGTCATTCTTTTAAAGGTGTCATGTCAATGGAGTTTCTTTACCACAAGAGGTTAGGACTGGTAATGGCAGACTCCTAATCCAAAAGCCAGTTCAAGATGCTTTTGATAATTTATTAGCTGGTCTGAGTTGTTAGTAGGATTTGGGGCTGTTGAACTGTTTTAATTATTCATGGCATGTGAGTGAACAACAAGCTTTGACAAAGGATCATTATAAAGGGTCATCTGGACTTGAGACGTTAGCTCTTTTCTCTCCCTACAGATGCTGCCAGACTTGCTGAGATTTTCCAGCATATTCTCTTTTGGTTTCAGCATTTACTGTCTATCCCTAATCGTTCTTGAAGGTAGTGGTGAGTTGTTGCCTTTAACACAACTGAATGATTTGCCAGGCCGTTTTAGAGGGCAGTTAAATGTAAACCATATTGCTTTGCATCTGTTGTACGGAGACTTCCAAAAAGCATTTGGTAAAGTGCAGCACAACGGACCTGTGAGCAAAGCTCGAGCTCATGGGATAAAATCAACATGGATACAAAATTGGCTGTGTGACGGAAAACAGGGAGGAGTGGTTAACTCTTGCATTTTGGATTGCAGGAAAGTTTGTAGTGGAGTTCCCTAGGAGTTGGTGGTAGGGCCCCTACTTTTCCTGACAAATGGGACCTTGGTATGCAGGGCACAATTTAAAAATTTGCCGGTTATGCAAATCTTGGAAGCATTGTGAGGAGGATAATGTAGAACCTCAAAAAAGACACAGACGGGTTGGTGACATGGGGGTACAGGTGGCTGACGAAATTTAATGCAGAGAAGTGTAAAGTGGTAGGAAGAATGTAGACAAATAAATAGACAATTCTGAAAGGGGGGTGCAGGAGCAGAAGGACCTGTGTGTATATGCATAGATCATCAAAGGCAGTAGGACAGATTGAGAGACTATACAGCATCCTCGGCTTTATTAATAGGCGCAAAAGCAAGGCTGTACGGTAAAGCTGCATAAAACACTGGTTCGGTCTCAGCTGGGGTCTTGCGTCCCACCCTGGGTATCACACTTTTGGAAGGTTGTGAAAGCATTAGAGAGAGAGTGCAGAAAAGATATCAAGAAAGTTCAAGTGACGAGGAACTTCAATTACCGAGATAAAGTAGAGAAGTTGGGACAGCTCTCCTTTTGGAAAAGAGAAGGTCGAGAGGAGATTTGACCGAGGAATTCAAAATCATGAGGGTTCTGGACATAACGGCAGGGAGAAAATATTCTCATTGATGAAAGGATCGTGAACCAGAGGGCCCAGATTTACAAAAGAAACAATGGCGACAAGAGGAGAAGGTTTTTCCATGCCGTGTGCAGTTAGGACCTGGAATGCACTGCCTGAGAGTGTGGTGGAGGCAGAACCAATCGGGGCTTTCAAGAGAGAATTGGGTTATTATCGGAAAAGGAAGAATGTGCAGGATCAGGGAGAATGGTTGGGGAATGGTTATAGGTGAATTGTACCTTCAGAGAGAGCACAAATAAGACAGGCTGAATGGTCAACTTTTTGTGCAGTGACCACACTAAATATTTTATGGAACGGCATGCAATATAATATAGGTCACAGACTCAGAAAGGACGATTTCTTTCCTGAAACCACATTAGTGGACATGGTAGGGTTTTTATTACAATCCAGTCATTTCATAGTCACTGTTACAGGTACTAGCTTTTTATTCCGGATTTACTTACTTCATTGAGTTTGAATTTCCCAGCTGCTCTGGAAGGATTTGAACTCTGGGACTTGCACAGATTTGGATTTGTTTTCTGTTTTGTGACAATTCACTCGATCACTGAAAAGACAAGTGAGCAGGTGGAAGAGTGTGCCATCATCTCCTTGTCCCCCCTCCCATAGTTACACAGCATCCTGAATTAGACACAAATCACCGTTCTCTCATCATCGCTGGGTCGGTATCAGAACAAAGAACAAAGAAAAGTACAGCACAGGAACAGGTTCTTCGGCCCTCCAAGCCCGTGCCGGCCATGCTGCCCGGCTAAACTACAATCTTCTACACTTCCTGGGTCCGTATCCCTCTATTCCCATCCTATTCATGTATTTGTCCAGTGTCACTATCGTCCCTGCTTCCACCACCTCCTCCGGCAGCGAGTTCCAGGCACCCACTACCCTCTGTGTAAAAAAAACTTGCCTCGTACATCTCTAAACCTTGCCCCTCACACCTTAAACCTATGCCCCCTAGTAATTGACCCTTCTAAAAAGCCTCTGACTATCCACTCTGTCTATGCTCCTCATAATTTTGTAGACCTCTATCGGGTCACCTCTCAACCTCCGTCGTTCCAGTGAGAACAAACCGAGTTTATTCAACTGCTCCTCATAGCTAATGCCCTCGCTACCAGGCAACATCCTGGTAAATCTCTTCTGCACCCTCTAAAGCAGTTCCAGGCACCCACTACCCTCTGTGTAAAGAAAACGTGCCTCGTACATCTCCTCTAAACCTTGCCCCTCGCACCTTAAACCTATGCCCCCTAGTAATTGACCCCTCGACCCTGGGGAAAAGCCTCTGAGTATCCACTCTGTCTATGCGCCTCAAACTTTTGTAGACTTCTATCAGCTCACCCCTCAACCTCTGCTGTTCCAGTGAAAACAAACCAAATTTATTCAACCGCTCCTCATAGCTAATGCCCCCCATACCAGGCAACATCCTGGTAAATCACTTCTGCACCCTCTATAAAGCCTCCACATCCTTCTGGTAGTGTGGCGACCAGAATTGAACACTATACTCCCAAGTGTGGCCTAACTAAGGTTCTATACAGCTGCCACATGACTTGCCAATTCTTATACTCGGAGAAACTCTTGACCCGACCACATCGAGAGACGTTCGCCACGAGGACGGCAGCGACTCGAGAAGACTCGCCACTGCTCACTGGAGCGAGTCAGAGAAAATCTTTGTTGCAGTCACTTTCACTGGGGAACTGGAACCCCCGCCCCCGAACCAAAGTGCACTTGCCTCAATCCTTGCGGCAATTGTAAAGATCCGAGTTCTCTTTGGGACTGGCAAGCTGAACCTGTCCTGTACCTTCGTAAATTCTTGTCATGCTTTCAGGTTAACTGTTAGAACCATGGCACAGTGGGTGGTTTAACTTCTGTGCTGCATGACACCCAACAGAAGTAAATGCCAATGGCTGTCAGCATGGTAGCACAGTCCTTAGCACTGTTGCTTCACAGCGCTTGGGTCCAGGGTTCGATTCCTGGCTTGGGTCACTGTCTGTGTGGAGTCTGCACGTTCTCCCCGTGTCTGCGTGGGTTTCCTCCGGGTGCTCCGGTTTCCTCCCACAATTGCCGAAATAAGTGCTTGTTGGGTGAATTGGACATTCTGAATTCTCCCTCGGTATACCCGAACAGACACCTGAGTGTGGCGACGAGGGGGTTTCATAGTAACTTCATAGCAGTGTTAATGTAAGCCTACTTGTGACACTAATAAAGATTATTATTATTTTTGATGTAAAATCTATTTCATGCAGACCGCATTCCCACTTGAACTTGCATTGGACAGGTGTGATACAAAATACAGGTTTCTTGGGTCAGACTTTCAACAAAAAACTTGAAGCAGATGGAATGGATCAAATTGGAAGACCCACTCGAGTGTATAAGAGTGAGATTAAAGCTGAGAAGGATAAAAGATGAAGGGAGGTTGCATTGCCCAGGCTTGTACGAAGATGTAGTGCATAGAGGATTATGGGGTAATTTAGCTGAGGTGTTTAAGATGGTCACTGGAGTTTTTGGGGAAGATAGAGATAAACTATTCTCTTTGATGTGGGGAATTCAGAACAAGGGGGCATAATCATAACGTCAGAGCTGGGCCCCAATCCGGTGTGATGTCAGGAAGCTCCTCTGCACACAAGGGCCAGTACTTTACACCCACCCCCACTCCCCACGGCATGTTTGGGGAGGCGGCTCACCATTGGCGGCCTGGGGGGATCTTCCAGCCCTGCCGAAGTCTGCAACGTTTTGTATGGCTCACCTGCCGCCCACCCCCCCCCCCCCCCCCTCCCCCGCCCCCCCTGGTTGGGGTACCCACTGTGGGGAGGGACCAGCAGATCCCACTGGAGGAAGGGCCAGAAACTTCCTCTCGAGGGGTAGTAGAAATGTGCAACTCTCTTTCTCTTCTCCCCCCCCCCCCCCAAAAAAAAAACAATGGGTGTTGAGGTTTTCTTTCCATTGAAAATTTTCAACTCCGTTGATAAATTTCAGTTGGATACAAGAGCTATAGAGACAAGATGGAGTGGAGATTCAGGTCGGTCTTTTATCCAGTTGCATTGCAGAGCAGACTGGAGGGACTAAATGGCACGATAGCACAGTGGTTAGCACTGTTTGCTTCACAGCTCCAGGGTCCCAGGTTCGATTCCCAGCTTGGTTCACTGGCTGTGCGGAGTCTGCACCTTCTCCCCGTGTCTGCGTGGGTTTCTTCCAGGTGCTCCTGTTTCCTCTCATAAGTCCAAAGATGTGCAGGTTGGGTGGATTGGCCATGATAAATTGGCCAATTTTTAGCCAATTTAGCCCTTGGAGTCCAGCAAGGTTAGGTGGGGTTTACTGGGTTATGGGAAAGGGTGGAGGTGTGGGGCTTAAGTAGGGTGCTCTCAGTGCTACTGCTCTGTTAAATTCTACGATTCCTCCTGTTCCTATCCTGCTAGTTAACCCTTGGGAAATGTTCTCAATCCATTCCATTATTTGCTTCAGCATGTCCCACAGAAGCTGTTACCTTGGAGCCAGAACGCCGATGGAAGTCGACTTGATGGTAAAACAGCTGAAGGGCTTAGACAAAGAGACCTTTCGAAGGATACTCAAAGGTGTGTGTTTTATTTCTGACTCAGGCTGGTAATTTTTCAAAGAAAATGAACGTCATTTAATATATTTCTTGCATTTAAAAAAAAAAAAATTCAAGATTGATAATTTCAATGGCCAAAATATATGTGCTGAAACCTGCATAAACAGTGTTCCAGAAGCCAGACATCTGCAAAAGAGAATGACAGGCACTGGCTCAGAGTATCAATTAATGTATCTGGTAGAATACCGAAAAAGACAGTCTGAATCCACAGAGATTTGCAAACTGCCTTCAATGCACTGAGCCATTTTACAACTTGAAACAGGGAGACGCCCTCTGTTTGAACGTTGGGGTATCTGGAACTTTCCTTGAATTAGAATCACAGGCGCTTCCCTCTTGAATCTTGTTTCCTTTCTCCCAGCAAACTCTGCCAATGTTGGTGCAGGATGTCACCCAGCATCCAAAGCGGTAGCGAAGCCACTCCATCTGTAGGACTGAATGCTTGCACCGCTCTCTCCCAGGGGTCGAGCAGATTGCCTCCTGCTCTCGGTGTGGGGGTAATCTCAGATATCACTTTCCCTCTCGACAGCTTCAATCTCTGAACCCAGGCTGACGCTTGAGGATTTAAGCAGGAGCAAGATGCTCCATTGGAGGTGCCATCTTCTGAATTAGACAACAAGCCCAGGCCCCAGCCCTCTTCTCTGGTTGACATGAAAGACCCCACAGTACTCTTTGACAGCCGAGCAGGAGATTTATCCCCAGTGTCCTGGACAATCTATTTTTCAAACAACATCATTGAAAGTAATAGAAGCAGCTCATTGAGAAGCGCAGAGCCTGTCTGGCAGACTCTGAATCTCTAACATCCTCCAGTTCCGGCAAAAGGTCGTCAACATGGGACATTTGGTGCAATTTTCCGACTTCCTTTTTTTCAAACGGTCAGCTCAGTTGGGAAAAGCGGAGTGTAGCCTGCCGGCCCTGCTGCTTTTTTTTTCCGTCCTATTTTTTGACACTTTGTGGGGGAATGGGTGGGTACCACGCTGTGACGCTGATGTAGTTGGATGCCTACAGCATAGGCTCTTGAAAGAAAGCGGCACCCTAAGGGAAAGTCCAACTCCCCCACCCCCCTGCCCTCTCCCTGCGCCAGCCATTAACTCTGTTTCTTTCTCCACCTAAACAGATTATTGTGCGTGTGTGTAAAGCCTTACAGCACCTCCTGAGGGCGTGGAAGGTGCTAAATAAATACAATCCTTTTGTCTTTCTATAATGTCCCAAGCTCATCCACGACTAGAAATAATACACCATGTGACATCGGCGGCGAGGGAAAAAAATCCAGGATCCATTATCAAAGATTTTCCAGCAGAGCACTTAGAAAACAGTGGCAGGATCGGGCAGAGTTCGCATGGATTTATGAAGAGGAAATCATGCTTGACCAATCTGGAATTCTTCGAGGAAGTAGCTAATAGAATTGATGATTGATCTGGTTTATTTAGAATTTCGGGATCCTTTTTTAAAAAAAGTCTCACATAAGAGATTAGTGTGTAAAATTCAAGTGCATGGGATTAGGGGCAGTGTATTGAGATGGATAGAAAACTAGTTGGCAGACAGGAAACAAAGAGTAGGATTAATAAATCTTTTTTCAAATTGGCAGGCACTGACTAGTGGGGTACTGCATGGATCAATGCTGGAACCCCAGCAATTCAAAATATATATTAATGATTTAGATGACGGAACGAAATGTAATATCTCCAAATTTGCAGATGACACAAAGTTGGCCGTGCGTGTGAGCTGTGAGGAGGATGTAGAGACCCTTCATTGTGATTTGGACAAGTTCAGTGAGTGGGCAAATGAATGGCAGATGTAAAATAATTTGGATAAATGTGAGGTTATCCACACCTGGAATATTGTGTGCAGTTTTGGTCTCCTTCTCTGAGGAAGGATGTTCTTCCTCTAGAGGGATTGCAGCAAAGGTTTACCAGACTGATTCCTGGAATGGTAGCATGGACACTGAGGAGAGATTGAGTCGGTTAGGATTGCATTTGCTGGAGTTCAGAAGAATGAGGGGGGGACCTCATAGAAACCTATGAAATTCTAACAGGATGGGCAGCACGGTAGGGTAGCACGGTGGTTAGCGTAAATGCTTCACAGCTCCAGGGTCCCAGGTTCGATTCCCGGCTGGGTCACTGTCTGTGCGGAGTCTGCACGTCCTCCCCGTGTGTGCGTGGGTTTCCTCCGGGTGCTCCGGTTTCCTCTCACAGTCCAAAGATGTGCGGGTTAGGTGGATTGGTCATGCTAAATTGCCCGTGGTGTCCTAAAAAGTAAGGTTAAGGGGGGGGGGGGGGGGGGGGGGGTTGTTGGGTTACGGGTATAGGGTGGATACGTGGGTTTGAGTAGGGTGATCATTGCTCGGCACAACATTGAGGGCCGAAGGGCCTGTTCTGTGCTGTACTGTTCTATGTTCTAGGACTGGACAGAGTAGATGTAAGAAGGGTGTTCCTGGTGGTGGGTATGTCCAGAACCAGGGGTCACAGTCTGGGGATACAGGTGGACCATTTAGGACAGAGATGAGAAGTTTCTTCACCCAGACAGTGGCGACCCTGTGGAATTAGTTACCACAGAAAGTAGTTGAGGCCAAAATATTGTGTTTACAAGAAGCAGTTGGATATAACACTGAGGGCGCAGATATCAAAGGATTTGTGGGGGCTGGTGGAAGGCACGATTAGGCTATTGAGTTGGATGCTCAGTCATGATCCTAATGGTGCAGCAGCCTCGAAGGGCTGAATGGCTTCCACTTGCTCCTATTATCTATGTTTCTATGTGTTACGGGAAAGGTTTGTCCAATCTCTCGCCAAAGCAGCTGCTCTTGCCTCTATTTTCCCAATGTTGCTCTCCTCCTCACTATTCTTCTGAATCTTCCCTCCTCCTTCTACTTGATCGCATATCAGGAGCTCAGTCTCTTTCTCCACTCTATATTATTGTTATATATTAATGGACCAAGGTTCATTTTTTAAAAATTCTTTCAGGAGATGTGGGCATCGCCTGCATTAGTTGCCCATCTTAATTGCCCTTAAACTGAGCGGCTTGCTCGGCCATTGCAGAGAACAGCTAAGAGTCAACCACATTGCAGTGAATCTGGAGTCTCATGTAGGCCAGACCAGGTAAGGACAGCAGATTTCCTTTCCTGATGGGCATCAGTGAATCAGATGGGTTTTAATGGCACCATCACTGAGACAGGCTCGTAACTCCAGATTTTGTTTGTTGAATTTAAATTCCACCAGATGCTGTGGTGGGGTTTGAACCCATGTCCCATGTCACTATTAAAAATGCTTACCTGTGTTTTAGAGGGGCAGATTGTATAGTGTGCACATCACAATGTCAACGGGATGTAATTGGTGTGAATCTGAGTGCAACAGCTAATTCTCTGAACATAAATGAACCTGTAGTTAGTAAGCATGGTTCTCTCCCATAGCGGTCATCAACTCGCTCGAAGGAAAAGATTCCAGAGAGGCTGTGAGGACCATCACTGAGACAGAGAGTCTATCCGAGGAGCAGCTGAGTTATATCCTAGCAGGCATGTACACGCTACTCAGCGAAGCTCTGCGTTTACCACAGACTTCCCTCAAACAAGAGGTGAGTGGAACTTGCACTGCTGTAGTGGTTGGGATTAGGGGAAAATCCAGTCCTGCCCATAGCTGTGGTTTATACACGGGATCTTGGCCATTATGGTAACCAAAAATATGAAGCGAGTGACTGTAATGGGCGCATTCCGCTGTGATTTTGCAGCAGGCATTTTCAAATGTGGTGAGGTTCTTCAATGTTAATCTCCTCATTGTGTGAAATAAATGCGGACAAGATGAGCTGTACAGTTGATGAAAATATCACTATTATCATCAGTACATGTTCAAAATCTAATTGTCTGAAAACCCAACATTTTTGGAAACATTTCAGTGGATAACAATCAAATGTATTTAACTGTGATTGGTTGAATAAAATCAGGAGTTTTAGTCCGAATACCGGGACAATTTGGCAAGGTGCCCTTGCTCGGTGGCAAGCTGTCCCAGCCGGCTTTGTCACTTTGTTTACAATGGCATGCCCGTCTAGCTCCTGCACTCCGAGTCAACCCAAATGACCCATGGCCCCCACCCAACCAGGTGTCCTAAATCCGGGGAAATCCAGCATGACCTCGATCCCGAGGGTGTCGGACTTGGGACATTGCCTGTATTAGAATGTACTTTACTGAATTGCCTGTATTAGAATATTCTCGTTCCGTGTGTGTTTGCAGTGTTCCTATCTAAAAGTGCTGTTGATCTGATGTAAACAGAAGGACATGGTTTCTGATCATAGTTTCATTTGATTGTTTTCAGGTTTTTAAGGGTGATCTGAGGGACCTCAGGTAATAATTCATTTAAAGTGGAATGAATATGTGAAAAGTTGCTCTCTTTCTGCATTCCTTTATCGAGTTATTTTTTAGCTCCTATCGATTCTATAAAATAATGAGGAGCGTAGATGAGGTAGATAGGCAACATCTTTTCCCAAAGGCAGAGGAGTCTAAAACTAGAGGGCATAGGTTTACAGTGAGAGGGGAGAGATACAAAAGAGACCGAAGAGGAAATGTTTTCACACGGAGGGTAGTGAGCATCTGGAACGGGCTGGTAGAGGCGGGTACAATTTTTTCCTTTCAAAAAAAAAGTTAGACAGTTACAGGGGCAGGGTGGGTATTGAGGGATATGGGCCAAATGCAGGCAAGTGGGACTAGTTTAGTGATAGAAACTGGGCGGCATGGACAAGCTGGGCCGAAGGGCCTGTTTCCATGTTGTAAACATCTAAGAATCAATGATTTGAGCTCAAATACAAGAAAGTGAAGACCTTCTTCAGCCTGTTTTAAACGCTCAGTGTGATTGCTACAATAAGAGGTGGGTTCAGTATTTAGATTCACTGCAGTGCATTCCCACACGAGAAATAAGTTGCCTGAGCCTGTATGAAGCAAGATTTTAAAATCGCTGATATTTTTTAAAAATTCATTGAATCATAGAATTTACAGTGCAGAAGGAGGCCATTCGGCCTATCAAGTCTGCCCGGCCCTTAGAAAGAGCAGCTTACTTAGGCCAACACCTCCACCCTATCCCCGTAACCCCATCTATCCTTTTTGGACACTAAGGTGCTTATAGCCAATCCACATAGCCAATCCACCTAACACCACCACCTGCAAGCCACTCACCATCCTTACTTGAAACTTTATCACCATTCCTTCACAGTTGCTTGGCCAGAATCCTGGAATTCTGTTCCCACCAGCACTGTGAATCTACTTATAGAATTTACAGCGCAGAAGGAGGCCATTTGGCCCATCGAGTCTGCGCCAGCCCTTGGAAAGAGCACCCTATCCCCGTAACTCCACCTAACCTTTTTGGACATGATGGGCAATTTAGTGCGGCCAATCCACCTAACCTGCACATCTTTGGACTGTGGGAGGAAACCGGAGCACCCAGAGGAAACCCACGCACACACGAGGAGAATGTGCAGACTCTGCATTGACAGTGACCCAAGCCAGGAATCGAACCAAGGATCTGGAGCTGAGAAGCAACCATACATGCACCACATAGATGTAGCAGTGACTCAACACTACCTTCTCAAGGGCGATTAGGAGTAGGCAATAAATGTTGGCCTAGCCAGCAACACCCAAATCTGTAAATGAATAAATAAATAAAAAATAAAAACACGGCTTTTATTTCTAAACCGCAGCATTTCCGGTTCTTTTTGATTCTATTGCTAATTTTATCAATTGAATACATGTGGAGGATTCACCAATCAAAGCTGTGAATCCTCATTGCTCTCAACAGCATCTTAAAAAATGTACCAGTTATTTTCAGTGATCATAGGCTGCTCGGGCACTGGATATAATTCATTCGTTCATAGGCATTCATTATTTTCTGATTTGCAGCAGTTGTTGGCACCTGTAAAGAAGGAAGACAAAAAAAGACCCACACCCAAAACATGACTTTATTAGAACTGGGAGAGGGTCCCCGCTTGAAAAGCTATCCTGGATTGTCTTTTCACAGTTCCTGGGATCCCTGCTCTGTGCTTTCTGGAATGAAGCAGAAATGATAGAAACACAAATCAGTTAATTGTGGGAAGCGTTTTCAGCATCGGTAGAGAGAAAGAGAGACTAGTTTAAGATAGTCAGGACTGAATGATCAGCAAACATCCCAGTAGAATCAGAAAAACGGTAAAGGGAACGGGAGGAGCAAATATGGATTGTAGTCATTTTTCTGTTTAATTCCTTATTTGCGCTACCCAAGAGTGCCAGCAGATGGCAGAAGCAGTGGGGTACTGTGTACAGTGGAGATTATTTTGATGAAAAGAAACTAGATAGGGATGCTTTGCAACTATATTTGCTGTACTGCAATAGCTAATAAGATTTTTATAATAGTAAGCCCCTTCCTGCGAGCAGGCGAATACAGCTGTGTTTCAAAACGTGAAGGAAAATAATTTCTCAGGCTAGTAAGATTTTATAATGGAAGAGCAGTCGATTATATTCAAAATGTGAAGGAAAATAATTTCTTTTGGGGCTTCAAAAATCTAATCCCAGAATCTGACAGCACAGAAGGCCATTTGATCCATCTTGCTAGTGCCAGCTCTATGGAAGGACTATGCCATTAGTCAGAATCGCCCTGCAGTTTCCTCCCCTTTTGACAGCAACTGATATTTGTATAGAGCCTTGAACGTGGCAATTCGGCCCAAGGTGCTGCACAGGATGTCATCAAACAAAATCTGACACTGAGCCATGTAAGGATATACGACCAAAAACTTGGTCAAAGGAAGAGATGAGTTTTCTCGTGTAACAAATCAGGTTTTAAGTTTGACTTTGAATTTCACCAACGCACTCACATAGAATCATAGAATTTACAGTGCAGAAGGAGGCCATTCAGCCCATCGAGTCTGCACCGGCTCATGGAAAGAGCACCCTACCCAAGGTCAACAACTCCACCCTATCCTCATAACCCAGTAACCCCACCCAACACTAAGGGCAATTTTGGACACGAAGGGTAATTTAGCATGGCCAATCCACCTAAACTGCACATCTTTGGACTGTGGGAGGAAACCGGAGCACCCGGAGGAAACCCACGCACACACGGGGAGGATGTGCAGACTCCGCACAGACAGTGACCCAAGCCGGAATCGAACCTGGGACCCTGGAGCTGTGAAGCGAGTGTGCTATCCACAATGCTACTGTGCTGCCCTGTAAATTTGTGTTAAAATTTGCGGTATGCAGTGCAAAATGGAAAACACTGACGGAAATGCATTTAATTAAAATGCAGCTTATAATTTTTGAGAGGTGGGGGAAAAAAAAAACATTTGCCTAATATCTGTCCCTGAACCAACACCAGACTTTTCATTGCCATTGCTGCCTTCCTTCACACCAATTTGTTTCCATATTTCCTGCATTATAGCGGTGACTACACTTCAGAAGTACTTCCATTTGTGGTAAAGCACTTTGGGATTTCCTGACCTTGTTTAAAAAAAACACTGACCAAATTTTTCTGGCTGTTTCCACTGGCGGGATCTTCCAGTTCAGCCAATGGTGACCCCCCCCCCCCCCCCCCCCCCCCCCGCGTGGTGGCGGGTGCGAACCATGGGAAAGCCCGTTGACAGCGGCAGGACTGGAAAGATCCCGTCACCAGCCAACCAATGGCAGGTTGCCATTGGGAGATGGAAAATCCCAGCCACTACGTTCATCAAAATATCGAGCACTAAAGTTTATTAATCATTGTCACGAATCAAGCCGTCAGTGTTCGACCAGTAGGTTAATTGCTGAGGTCCGTGAACTGTGCGGCGTTTGTGATAAATGATGGATATTGTGCATGTCTCCATCTCCAACTTCTTTAAATCTGTACCGAAGGAAAAAAAGGCACACCTATAGCGTGCAATAGAATATGGTGTGCACTAGCATCCCTACAGTGCAGAAGGAGGCCATTCGGCCCATCGTGTCTCCATTGGCCCTCCATAAGAGCGCCCCCACCCAATCCCTCACTCTATCCCCATAATCGCACCTAACCTTTGGATCTGAAATTGGGCAATTTAGCACGGCCAATCCACCTAACCTGCACGTCTTTGGACTGTGGGAGGAAACCGGAGCACCAGGAGGAAACCCACGCAGACACGGGGAGATCGTACAAACTCCTCCCAGAGAGTCACCCCAGGTTTGGAAGTGAACCCGGGCCTCTGGCGTTGTGAGGCAGCAGTGCTAACTACTCTGCCACCGTGCTGCTGCAGTATTGTAAATTTGTCCCAGTTATGTAGAGTTTGTGCAGCCTCTGTCCCTTTGTATTCCTTTGTCATTTGCATTCATATTTTTTATTTTGGTGCCATTTAAAATCGCTTCAATTTTTAAAATAGGAACTTGTGTAGATTGCAAGCACTAGTGTGTGAAATACTTTCCTAGTTGCAGCTGTGAGCTTGCACTAATCTGCCTAATGCCTCCGCAGCGAGTTGTACCATCAAAAAGAACATGCTCTTACAGCGTGTCTAATCTAATGAATGTTAAGTTTCTTAAAGCTGCTCTCTGCAAAGATTATTCCTCTTTAGTGAGCTGTTCCAGATTAAGTAATCCTTTCAGTTAAATATTACATGCAATGAGATCGCTTTCTTCCTTTTGAGAATTTGCCTCAAGCTTTTTATAATGGTGGTGTAAACAGATTAACTGGCCATTATTTTATTACTGTTCGTGAGCCCATTATTGGATATAGATTAGCTATTGCGTCTGGCTACGTAACAGCAGTGACTGCACTTCACATGTAATGTCTTCACTGTGGAGTGCTTTCAGCCATTCTGAAGGAAGAAAATGATTTGCATTGCATAGAGCGCCTTACTGACCATAGGGCATCCCAGCGCACTCTACGGCCAGTTAAACACTTTTTGAAGTGTGGTCACTTGTAATATAGGAAATGTGGCAGCCAATTATGCACAGCAAGCTCCCACATAAAGCAAGGCAATATGGACCAGATTACCTGGGTGGGGATTTCCGGCCGTCCCACCCATCCTGAGACCAGAAACCCCCGCCTAAGGTCAACAGATCTTTAAATGGTCCGTCAGATTTTCTGTCCTGCCCGCGGCAATTCCCGTGGTGGACGGAACCGTAATGTTTACCCTCCTGTGTTTACGGTGGATTGAGGAATCCGTATTGGACAGGGCAGGCAAGACACATAGTACATACAGTGCGGAAGGAAGCCATTCAGCCCATCGAGTCTGCACCAACCCACTTAAGCCCTCACTTCCACCCTATCCTCATAACCCAATAACCCCATCTAACCTTTTTGGTCACTAAGGGCAATTCAGCATGGCCAATCCACCTAACCTGCACGTTTTTGGACTGTGGGAGGAAACCGGAGCACCCGGAGGAAACCCACGCAGACACTGGGAGAACGTGCAGACTCCGCACAGACAGTGACCCAGCCGGGAATCGAACCTGGGACCCTGGCGCTGTGAAGCCACAGTGCTATCCACTTGTGCTACCGTGCTGCACATGTGATTGAAGTTTTCAAAGCGCTGATTTGAATGAGGTAAAACTAGCTAAAGTTTCCACAGATGGAACAACAATGCTCTGAAGGGTTTGCATTTATTAAAATTAATTCTGTGGAAATGGGAGCCGGTTAACTAGTTATCCAGTTCCCATTTGAAAGTTACTATTGAATTTGCTCCCATCATCCTTTTATTGATGTATCCCAGGTCACGGTGAAGTGCTCAATGCTTCTACCCCCCATCCCATCACTGACCTCCCCAATTTTCAACCCACCCCTTTCCCTGCCCTCTCTACTTACTCGCACCTATTCGAGATATTATGCATATTAATAATGTATTATATTTATTATTATACATTTATTATTGTACATATAATAATAATACAATTATAATAATACATATAATATTACATCTCCCTAACCTTCGCCAGTTCTGATAAAAAGATGAATGGCCTGAAGCCTTGACACCTTTTCCTGACCGCTGATTATTCTCAGCATTTTCTGCTCTGATCTTAAATTTCCAGGATCCTTTGTGTTTTACTTTTGTAAAAGAATTGATTCCTTGCATGCAATTTACACTCTCGGTTGGGGAGCAACTTAAGTGAGTATAAAAATCAATTGGATCCCTTTCCCATAACTTACAGATTGCATTTTACAGTAAACTTTTAGAATCTGTCTTTTATCTCCAGTACTTACCTGCTTTTTTATTTAACATTTCAGGATTCCAGAGGAATTTATTTCTGACTTTGCGAGTGTTGTGTTTGGTAGCAGGTTGGTTATTATTTTTAATTTCTCATAAGATGTCACTGATACAGACTAAAGTAATTGATAATACTTCAGGAAGCTCTTTTCTAAATTACGTCTGCTACTTCAAGCAGACGTTTATTTTCCTTTGTATTATTGTCTTGTGAAGATTCACGTTATAACTGGGACTCCAGGCCTTTAAACTAGTCAGACATTAAGTAAGCTACGGTTAATCAATTGACAGAAAGGTGCCTTGAACCTAACAGTTTGAGTTGAAATGGTTTTTTTGGAAGTCCTTGAAAGGTGGGAGTGACACACCGATATTCTCTGATGGAGACACAGTAATGAGTTTGTGACATTATGGGAAATGTTCAGAATACAAAGGGTTAATGTATCATAATTAACCACTAGATGGAGCTAGATGCAGAACTACATAAAGCACTGACTCAGTCTTCTGGGAGAAGGCTGGAGAGGAGAACATAGGAGCAGTGAGAGAGATCAGAGTACAGTTATAGATAGAGTGTAGAGACTAGTGTTAGCTGAATGTAGATTGCTAGATTATTGTTTACTTTAGGAGTAAGTAGTCGAGCTTTAATAAGTAGTGTAAATAAAAGTTAGCTTTGTTAATGAACTTGGCTTCTGTGGTCTTTGTGAGCACTACAATATCCATCCTGAGAACACACCCCTTTCTTCTACTATCTTGGCCCGAGGCTCTAAAAAGAGTTGAATGTTTCAAACATGGGACTAGAAGATCATCAATTATCATCAATTGACAGTCATGAACATTAATCCCGGGGGTGATTTTCAGCCCACATTCGGCGTCAGAGAACAGCGACATAGGTGTAAATCGGCAGAGAATTGGAAATCCCGATTTTTTTTTTAAATTTTCTTTTTGATTTTTTTTATTTGATTTTTTAAATTTTATTTATTTATTTTTTCCCCCGCCCCTCGCTGATGACATCACTAGGCTCATGACCAAAAAGGGCGAGAACCTCATTTTAATGCAATTGAATAAATTAAAAGTATACATGACCCCACCTCCCCCTCTTTCGTCACTCTCACGTCTGCGAGCTTTACAACAGCTTTTTAAAAACGCGATTCAGTCGAGGGGAAACCTCTGGTGGCGCAACGGTAAATAATAATACAACAAAGAACAAAGAAAAGTACAGCACAGGAACAGGCCCTTCGGCCCTCCAAGCCCGTGCCGACCAGGCTGACATTAACACTGCAATGAAGTTACTGTGAAAAGCCCCGAATCGCCACACTCCGGCGCCTGTTCGGGTACACAGAGGGAGAATTCACAATGTCCAATTCACCAAACAAGCACGTCTTTCGGGATTTGTGGGAAGATACTGGAGCACCCGGAGGAAACCCACGCAAACACGGGGAGAAAGTGCAGATTCCACGCAGACAGTGACCCAAGCCGGGAATCGACAGTGGGTAGTGTCGGGGCATGTCCCTTTCCCTCCAGGGGTTATATTTGCCAGTAGCACAGTGGGTAGCATTGTGGCTTCACAGCGCCAGGGTCCCAGGTTCGATTCCCGGCTTGGGTCACAGTCTGTGTGGAGTCTGCACGTTCTCCCCGTGTCTGGGTAGATTTCCTCCAGGTGCTCCGGTTTCCTGCCACAAGTCCCGAAACATGTGCTGTTCAGTAACTTGGACATTCTGAATTCTCCCTCTGTGTACCCGAACAGGTGCCGGAATGTGGCGACTAGGGCCTTTTCACAACTTCATTGCAGTGTTAATGTAGTGTTGTGACAATAAAGATTATTATTATTATATTATTTGAATATATTCAAGGAAATTAGTGTCACAAGTAGGCTTATAATAATACTGCAATGAAGTTACTGTGAAAATCCCCTCATCGCCACACTCCGGTGCCTGTTCGGGTACACCGAGGGAGAATTCAGAATGCCCAATTTACCTAACAAGCATGTCTTTCGGGACATGTGGGGGGAAACCAGAGCACCCAGAAGAAACCCATGCAGACACGGGGAAACATGCAGACTGCACAGACAGTGACCCAAGTTGGGAATTGAACCCAGGTAACTGGTGCTGTGAAGCATCAGTGCTAATTATTATCAAATAATAGCCTACTCTTGCTTCTGTTTCTTATGATGTTTTCATATTCTAATGTAGTACGGCACTGTATGTTTTTTAATTTAAGGCGGTCAGTGTTGGAGTCTGCATCCTTGCAAAACAGGACTCGATTGCCAACTCTTCAAGATCTCGCGTGGCGAGTTGATGTAGCCATTTCCTCGAGGTAAATATTTATTTTTGCCACTTCACTCCATCTCCAGTCAGTGTGCACCATTTTCTGACGAGTAGCCCCTGCTTGAGTTCTGTTAATGCTCCGCTGCTCCTCCAGTCTAGAATCCTGCAGGTGCACAAGAGCACGGTGATATGCTCAACAACAACTTGCATTTGCATAGCACCGATACCACAGTAAGCACCTTTTCAGGTGTTTCACAGGAACGTAATGAAACAAAATTTGGCACAAAGGCCACGAAAGGAGGTGCTGGGATAGGTGACCAAATGCCTAGAGAAAGAGGTAGGTTTTCAGGAGGTTAGGTGGATTGGCCATGATAAATTGCCCTTAGTTTCCAAAATTGCGCTTAGTGTTGGGTGGGGTTACTGGGTTATGGGGATAAGGTGGAGGTGTTGACCTTGGTGCTCTTTGCAAGAGTTGGTGCAGACTCGCTGGGCCGAATGATATCTATGATATGCCTACACTGTACTGGTTCACTGCTTGTAAAATCCCAGTGAATTTACACAAAGTGATTATTGCTTTTTATGGTGTGGTTGTAGAGTTTTCCTCATTTGTGTTGAATCAGGTTAAGTAACCTTGCTATTTCTGCCTTAATCAGCGAGCAAGTCACCATAAATTAGTTCTGTCATCCAATTCATGAGAAGCGTTTGAAAAATTGCTTACATGAGAATGTGGGAAATCGGAGCAGGAGTAGGCCATTCAGCCCCTCGAGCCTGCACTACTTTTTAATTAGATCATGGCTGATCTTCCACCTCCATGCCAATTTCCCACACTATCCCCATATCCCTTGATGTCTTTAATATCTAGAAACCTATCCATCTCAGTCTTGAATATACTTATGACTGAACCCACAACAGTCCCGTGGAGAATTCCAAAGATTCGCCACACTCTTGAGTGGTGAAATTCCTCCTCATCTCAGTCCTAAATAGCCTACCTCTTAATCTGAGACTGTGTCAAGACCTCCTCATCTAGGGGACACAGTCTCATCGTTCTTGCATCAACCTTACCGAGCCCTGTAAGAATTCTGTGTGGGTTCAATGGCATTATCTCTCAGTTTTATGAACACTTAAGAGTATATAGAACAAACAAAGAAAATTACAGCACAGGAACAGGCCCTTCGGCCCTCCCAGCCTGCGCCGATCCAGATCCTTTATCTAAACCTGTCTCCTATTTTCCAAGGTCTACTTCTCTCTGTTCCCCACCCGTTCATATACCTGTCCAGTTTCCTCAACCTATCCTCATGGGAGAAACCCACTATGCCAGGAATTAGTCTGACTGACCTTTGTGTCACTCTCTGCCTCTCTCTCTGTGCCTCTCTCTCTGTGTCTTTCTCTCTGTGTCTTTCTCTCTGTGTGAAGTTAAAACTCACCACTATTCTTAGAATTCCCCCTATACCAAAAAAAAGGTTGATATTCTAAATGGTGAACAGGGATTCTCACTCCCTGACTCCAATGCAGGCTTATGTGGGTGCTATTCAGGTCAAACTATCTTTTCAAGTTATCCCCCGGTATAACCCATACCTTCACCGAAGAATTTTACCTACTTACCCCTTAATAGCATTGATGTCCTGGGTCCTGCGTTATTAAGGAAGTGAAGTAAGCTAATAACCACTTTTTCAGGTTAAGTTATTTTTATTATTATATTTTTTCTTTTAAAAGCTTCAAACACTTTCTTTACAGAAAGGTAAAAAGATCTTGCTTCTGGATGCTGCTGGTTGGTTGTAGAAACCTTCAGGCCCACCTTGGCAATCGATCTTCTTAAAATCTGGTCTTCTTGAGTTGTATTCGCTGGTGAACTCAGTTGCTGTGTCCTGTTCTTCCCATGCACCGAGCTGTGAGAGCTGGCTCTGGCTCTACCCTTTCTTCCGGTGGTTTATATTCTCTTTCGAAGAGTTATTAAGTTTTAACGACTTTATTGTAAATGGTCTTGTTTCACTTTGATAGTTTAAAAGTATCTTTGATGTAAACATCTTACTACAACTAATTATTCATTTTGGGCATATCGTCTCCTCTCAGATCTGATTTTAAAAATGCTTTGGTTTCAATAGTTAACTTTTATTTCTGTGATTTCGAATCGTTTAATTTTCCAATTGTCCCCAGCTCATAACTTTGCCTTTGATTTTGACTTAAATGATGTTTCTCGTAGACAGGTCGTCTCCAATTTTCTTTAAATTGTCTTGATGTTCATAGAATTTTACACTTTAAAATTGACACCAAATTCGACTGGGCATCTTCCATCCTTTCCAGCTGTTTACTAAGAGAGTTTATTTCAATTAAGGTGTGAAACTTTGCTTTTAGCTGTGTGCTAAAATTTAACTTGGTTATGTCTTGAAAGACTTGCCTGTTTTAAACATTCGTCACTTAATGCAATTGAAACTCTCATCCATGCTTTTTCAGATGCTTCCTGAGATAGTTACATTCCATGAAGGTGTGAGCCATTGTTTTAGCTTATCACATGAAACCTGTGTGTCTGCGAAACCAGCTTGTGAGCAAGAATCTGCATTTTATAACCCTGCTCTTTGAAGCTGCTCTTAAACTTTTGTGGGATCTTTCCCTGTATCCTCTCAAACCAGATATTGCCAGACTTCCATGTTTCAAA
>NC_052162.1:12448181-12588181 GCF_902713615.1 Scyliorhinus canicula | reverse complement strand
TCTCTCTCTCTCTCTCTGTCTCTCTCTGTGTTTTTCTCTCTGTCTCTCTCTGTCTCGCTCTCTGTCTCGCTCTCTGTCTCGCTCTCTGTCTCGCTCTCTGTCTCGCTCTCTGTCTCGCTCTCTGTCTCGCTCTCTGTGTCGCTCTCTGTCTCGCTCTCTGTCTCGCTCTCTGTCTCGCTCTCTGTCTCGCTCTCTGTCTCGCTCTCTGTGTCGCTCTCTGTGTCGCTCTCTGTGTCGCTCTCTGTGTCGCTCTCTGTGTCGCTCTCTGTGTCGCTCTCTGTGTCGCTCTCTGTGTCGCTCTCTGTGTCGCTCTCTGTGTCGCTCTCTGTGTCGCTCTCTGTGTCGCTCTCTGTGTCGCTCTCTGTGTCGCTCTCTGTGTCGCTCTCTGTGTCGCTCTCTGTGTCGCTCTCTGTGTCGCTCTCTGTGTCGCTCTCTGTGTCGCTCTCTGTGTCGCTCTCTGTGTCTGTGTCTCTGTCGCTCTCTGTGTCGCTCTCTGTGTCGCTCTCTGTGTCGCTGTCTCTGTCTCTGTCTCTGTCTCTGTCTCTGTCTCTGTCTCTGTCTCTGTCTCTGTCTCTGTCTCTGTCTCTGTCTCTGTCTCACTCACTCTCTCTATGGCTAGTGCATCCTTACTTCGTTAAGGTGACCAAAACGGTACACAATACTCCAGGTGTGATCTTATCAAGGCTCTATACAATTGCAGCAAGACTCCTTTATTCCTTTCAAAAGGAAATTAACCTAAAAAGGCTGCTGGTTAAATGCTAGTTGCAGGCTTTCAATCTGATTTTTGTTGATGTCTGTAAACAGAAGTACTTCAAAAACATTTATCCTGAAGAACTGATCGGAAAATGTGATATAGTCGGATTTGGATTTGGAACATGCTACCCCGCGATGTGTTTTTGCAGGATTCTAAATTATTATTTTTAAACCTGCTATATGTAACTGGTGTGGAACTCGAGCCCACTTGTGTCATTGTGAATTTATAATGCGGTATTAAAACCTGCACTAGGAATACTGGTATGAAGGCTAAAGGGGTGGTTCACAAGACGGCTACTTGACATGTCCGTGATCTACATTGATGTATTGGGGACAAGAGAAATTCATCCCACCAGTCACTGCTCTGTCATTCAGTCAGATCACAGCTGGTTTAAACATCACCTCAATCTTTGCTTCCTGTGTAGTTCATGTAGTCCTGATCTTGCCCAATGCTTGTGCAGTGGTGCTCCTCAAGCTATATATAACCCATTGTCTCTCTCTCTCTCTCTCTCGGAGGGCGATCTCTATGGCCCATTATGGGCTATGGCTAATTATTGCTTGTTCTCCCCGATAACCCTAATGCAACAAAAGTTTATCAATCTCAAAAGCTCCAATTGACCCCAGGCATCTACAGCTTTTGGGAGAAAAGAATGGTGTGGTTGGGGATAGTTCTCTGACTAGATACACTAGGTAGCAAATTAATTCTTCTTCTTTGGCACTCACATTGACTTTCTGTTTGCAGTTCCTTGACCCGTGCCCTCCAGCCAGCCATACTGATGCAGTTAAAACTGTCGAACGGTAATATTCATCGCTTTGAAGTGAGTACTTTGTGGCGTTGAAAAGTATTTATATCTTTTTGGTACACTTCTGTCAGCTGACGTGAGGCAATGGCATGAGCCTCCTTGGTGACTGAATTTGGGCAGGATCACTGCTACATTTACAGACTTTCGAATCCGCAGATGAAGCATTTTGCAAAGTGTGACATTCTACAATTTGTGGTGCTAACTTCAGCAGCACTTTGTCTAGCAGCACATCCTTGGCAGGTTGCCTGGAAGAAATGTTGGAGCTGACTTAATATAAAACGTTAATGCTGTAGTTTGATCCTGTAATGCTTCGTGAAATTGATTCATAAGAGCTGTAAGATTTCTACGTACGTGATGGGTGCCAGTTGTGGCTCAGTTGACAGCACTCGCACCACTGAATCACAAGGTTATTGGTTCAAGTCCTACTCCTGGACTTGAGCACAAATATTTAGGCTGACACTTCAGTGCAGCACAGCGAGAGTGCTGCATTATTGGAGGGCCGTGAATTTTGGATGAGAGATTTAAGGCCGCACCTGCCCTCTTGGGTGGATCCCGTGGAAGTCCTGGTGTCCTGGCCCCATACATATCCCTCAACCAACGCCGTGATAACGGATTAACTGATCGTCATTGCATCGCTGTTTGTGGGAGCTTGCTGTGAGCACATTGGCTGCTGCCTTCTCTGAGATTGTGAAAGGCACCATATAAATAGACGTGATGGGGCACTTCAAGACTTAGCGGCTCTCAATCCACCTTGTTCCTAACTAAAATTAAGAATTTTATGTATCCTGCCCGGGAGAGCTTGGATATTTCCTAACGCCCTCCTCCGTCTTCTTAACCCATTATCCCATTATTTTTCTTTCCTGTTTCACAGCAGAGGCTAATTTAATGACGGGCAATATTTTGCTGCTTCTGGGTGCAATGCACAGGTTTTGGCGCTGGTCTAACAAACATGTTCCCAAGAGCTTAAACCTTGCCACAGCAAATGGTGAAATCGAGTTCAGTGAAGCTGGTCACTCCTGGGCCAGCACCAGAAGATTGCCATTAAAGCTGCAGGTTTGTCGTAAAATCCCAGTAGATTCGCTGTGTCCTCCAGGAACCCCAGTTTGGCCTGGCCATGCGCACACTAATTGACTATACCCTCCAGGCCACGTGTACTGCCCTCGATCAACGTCAGACCTCAACAACAAATACATTTTCAACAAATATTAAAAAATGATTTTGTTTATGCCTACTGGAATTTAATGATTTTTTTTTAAAAAAAATAATTCATGGGAAGGGGGTGTTTCTGGCAAAGCTGGCACAGTAGCACTGTGTTTAGCACTGTGGCTTCACAGCGCCAGGGTCCCAGGTTCGATTCCCGGCTTGCGTCATTGGCTGTGTGGCATCTGCATGTTCTCCCCATGTCTGCGTGGGTTTCCTCCGGGTGCTCCAGTTTCCTCGGATTGCCCATGCTAAATTGCCCCTTGATGTCCAGAAAGGTTAGGTGGGGTTACTGGGTTACAGGGATAGGGTGGAGGTGTGGGCTTAAGTAGGGTGCTTTTTCCAAGAGCCGGTGCAGACTCGATGGGCCGAATGGTCTCCTTCTGCAATGTAAATTCTATGATTCCCTGATTACCCTTGAGAAAGTAGTGGTGAGTCGCCATCTTGAGCCAATGTAGTCCGTGAAGGCTGGTTCTCTGTTTTGTTTCATGATTGATGGGTTTAGAACATATTCCCAGTGAGATCAGAATGCTGAAAACAGACTTTTCTAGTCCTGCCAAATTCAGGAAGATGAGCCTGGCCTAAAAGTGCAGCCAGATATAGAAATGTCGCACACTGAAGTGAGGGGAACGCATAAGGATTCTGCAGAATGAACAACCAAAGCTTCTAGGTTTTAGTTCTGTTTCTCCAGGGTTAAGAGAATGGAAATATTTTGCCCTATGAATAAATATAATCTCGGGTCTTAATTCGCTGCGAGTGTTAGACCTTTGGAAGATCAGCATGTAACTCGAGTGGATCAGTAAACATGGGAGGGGCCAGTGCTGAAAATGAATGGTAATTAGAACCTGAGATGCATCAAACTTACATAAGTATGAATTGCTGCCAATTGTAAATGTTATATAACTACATTTGGCCTGCTGCCCATTCCTGTACCGGCTTCTATTAAAGTCTACAAACTGCAAACAGATCCATTTAATCTTGTAGCGTTTGTGACATTTACTTAACATTAAATCTGGAATGTAACTTTTTTTTCCCCCATAAACTGACAGAGCAGTCAGAACAAGATCTGCAAAGCTGACTCCACATTTGCCTGTTCCAATACTTGGAACATTACTGGGACAACCCTCCTAGAACCCCCATGAACTTCAACTCCTCCAAAACTCTGCTGTCCGCATCCCATCTCAAACCTCGTTCCACTCACCCAGCAAGCCTTTCTTGACCTACATTGGCTCCCACTCCCCTGCTGCATCAAGTTTGAAATGATTTTCCTTGTATTGAAATACTTTCATGGCCTCCTTTCTGCCAGATCTCTAAGTTAATCCAGGCCCACAAACCCCATGCATTCCTCTGACTCTTGTGCATTCCGCCAGTGCCTCCACCCATCAATTGACAGTAGTGCCTTCAGCCACTCCAATCCACTGCTCAGCAGTTGCCTCTCTTTAAATTCCTCCGCCTCTCCCGCTCCCTCTTTCAGCATCCTTCTTTAAAGCCAATTAGATTGACCAAGCTTCGAGTTCATAAGACTAGAAGGCATAGGAGCAGAATTAGGCCACTCGGCCCATTGAACCTGCTCCTCCATTCAATCATGGCTGATGTTTTCTCATCCCCATTCTCCTGCCTTTTCCCCATAACCCCTGATCCCCTTATTAATCAAGAACCTTTCTATCTCTGTCTTAAAGACACACAGGGCTGGTTTAGCACAGGGCTAAATTGCTGGCT
Source organism: Scyliorhinus canicula (assembly GCF_902713615.1). Taxonomy (NCBI): domain Eukaryota; kingdom Metazoa; phylum Chordata; class Chondrichthyes; order Carcharhiniformes; family Scyliorhinidae; genus Scyliorhinus; species Scyliorhinus canicula. Next base: position 12,583,706 of record NC_052162.1, on the reverse strand, counting down.
TTGAAAGCAGACCAAGGCAGGCCAGCAGCACAGTTCAATTCCTGTACCAGCCTCCCCGAACAGACGCCGGAATGTGGCGACTAGGGGCTTTTCACAGTAACTTCATTTGAAGCCTACTTGTGACAATAAGCGATTTTCATTTCATTTTTTTCATTTTGGCCTCCACAGCCTTCTGTGGTAAAGAGTTCCACAGATTCACCACCCTCTGGCTGAAGAAATTCTTCCTCATCTCAGTTTTAATGGATCATCCCTTTAGTCTGAGATTGTGTCCTCTGCTTCTAGTTTTTCCTACAAGTGGAAACATCCTCTCCACGTCGACTCTAGGCCTCGCAGTATCCTGTAAGTTTCAATAAGATCCCCCCTCATCCTTCTAAACACCTACGAGCACAGACCCAGAGTCCTCAACCGTTCCTCATACGTTCTTCATTCCAGGGATCATTCTTGTGAACCTCCTCTACCCTTTCCAAGGCCAGCACATCCTTCCTTAGAGTCACCCTAATGAAATATTCTTTTTTGGCTCAGTACTATTATTTGTGATCCTGGCACTGCCCCGGTCTCGACACTGACACTGCGAAGCAGCTTGCAAGTTATGCTGCATTAAAGGTGTTTTATAAGTGCAAGATATTTATTTTTCAGTGCATTGTAACTTTGTTTTGCTATATATTCTCCAAACTAGAATAATTCTGTAATTTGTTTACTTTGGAAGCACTCTGAATATGAATTGCCATCGAGGCAAGTATGAGACCAAAGTTTTCTAGTGAACTTTCTTTCAGAAAAAAGATAAAAGCAGGTAATAGTGAGCTGCAAGCATGCTTGAATAAATTACAAGCTTTAAATCAACAGAAAATGATTCTGAACATTCTCTCTGGCTTTTTAATTCAACAACAAAAAATGGTGAAAATATGTCCATTTATTGCCACAGTGAAGTGGAACTTAAACAGTGTTTTTAAAATAAAAAGCGAGAATAGAATATTTTGTTTTCAGTCCTTGAAGCACAAACGCTTGATCAGCACCCAATCTGCCACCTTGAATGTTCACTTCCTCCACCACCAGCACACAGTAGCTGAGTGTATGCATTCAATGGCTGGTTTAGCACAGGGCTAAATCGCTGGCTTTGAAAGCAGATCAAGGCAGGCCAGCAGCACAATTCAATTCCCGTACCAGCCTCCCCGATGGCCAAACTACATAAGTTTCAGAACAAAGAGCGGGTGCTGAACTGGGCAAGGAACACGAGGATGGGAGGGACACACGATCCGCATCTACCGGGACATTGGAGCTGACCTGGACTAGCGCCAGGAGGAATTTAAGGGGCAAAAGCAGCTTTATTTAAGAACCAGGGTGCGGTTTGGCATGTTGTACCTGGCGAGACTTGAGTAACCTACATCAGCAAAGAACGTTACTTTAACACGACTGACGAAGGAAATGTGTTCATCTGGGAAAAACATGCAGGGAAGACCGCATTAATGGACAATCAAGAACTCAAACAAGGCACTGTGTCCGTTCTGAATGCTTACATGATCTGCGGGGGTGGGGGTGGGGTTAGCTTGCTGGTCACACCAGGTCGCACATGGGGATGGCTGGAACAAAGAAGACAATGGCAGCCATCTCGGATGGTCCACAAACAAGAAACCTCGCCGCGCAGAAACATGTCCACGTGGTAAGTATGGCGGACCCCACAGGAGCGGGGGTGAGGGGAGATGGGGTGGGTTGAGGGGCGGAAACTCCCAATCAGAATAGTCACTTGGAACATCAGGGGACTCAACGACCCAGTGAAAAGATCCAGAGTCTTCGTCCAGCTGAAAAGCCGGAGGGCCGACATAGTCTTCCTTCAGGCGACACACTTGAGGCGACACCTGGGGGAGAAGGACCGACTGAGGGTACGGAAGAGCTGGATAGGACAGACGTACCAAGCGTGCTTCAGTACGAGTGCAAGGGGGGGTGGCCATACTGTTTGGCAAAACATACTGTCACAGTGACAGACCTGGAGGGATGGTACTTAATGGATAGCAGCATCCTGGAAGGGGCACCGGTGGTGCTTGTCAACATATATGCCCCTAACTGGGACGACGCTGACTTTGTTAAGAAAACCATGGCGGAGATCCTTGACCTAGACTCCCACCAACTCACCGTGGGGCATCACGCAGATAGTTAAACCATAGGGTTGTGGGAACTGGTTACTGGGAGCCCATTGCTAATATGCCTTGTATATGGTTTGTATATGGGCTGGTTTAGCTCACTCAGCTAAATCACTGGCTTTTCAAGCAGGCCAGCAGCAAGGTTTGATTCCCGTACCAGCCTCCCCGGACAGGTGGTGACAAGGGACTTTTCACAGTAACTTCATTGAAGCCTACTCGTGACAATAAGCGATTTTCATTTCATTTCATTTCATATGTATCTGTTTCCTATGTATTCATATCTGTTGATTTTGTCCCTTATGTTTTTTTTTCTGGCAATGTTACAAATAAACACAAAACCAATACAAATATTTGAAGAATCCATACAAACCCTACTGTGCTGTAGAAGGCCATTCGGGCCATCGAGTCTGCACCAACCATCTGAAAGAGTACCCTACCTCGGTCCATTCCTGTAAATCCCACCTAACTTGCAATTCTTACTAAGGGGCAATTTAGCGTGGCTGGTTTAGCACAGTGGACTAAACAGCTGGCTTGTAAAGCAGAACAAGGCCAGCAGCGCGGGTTCAATTCCCGTACCAGCCTCCCCGAACAGGTGCCGGAATGTGGCGACTAGGGGCCTTTCACAGTAACTTCATTTGAAAGGGATTTAGATATTTCAGTAAGCTCAAGGAAAGTGATAAAAGAAGGGGAGGAGTGGCATTGTTAGTCAAGGATAGTATTACGGTGGCAGAAAGGACGTTTGATGAGGACTCGTCTACTGAGGTAGTATGGGCTGAGGTTAGAAACAGGAAAGGAGAGGTCACCCTGTTGGGAGTTTTCTATAGGCCTCTGAAAAGTTTCAGAGATGTGGAGAAAAGGATTGCAAAGATGGTTCTGGATAGGAGCGAAAGTAACAGGGTAGTTGTTATGAGGGACTTTAGCTTTCCAAATATTGACTGGAAACGCTATAGATCAAGTACTTTAGATCGGTCCGTTTTTGTCCAATGTGTGCAGGAGGGTTTGCTGACACAGTATGTAGATAGGCCAACAAGAGGCAAGGCCACATTGGATTTGGTACTGGGTAATGAACCAGGCCAGGTGCTAGATTTTGAGGTAGGTGAGCACTTTGGTGATAGTGACCACAATTCAGTCACATTTACTTTTAGCGATGAAAAGGGATAGGTATATACCGCAGGGCAAGAGTTATAGCTGGGGAAAAGGCAATGATAATGCGATAAGGCAAGACTTAGGATGCATAAGATGGGGAAGGAAACTGCAGGGGATGGGCACAATTAAAATGTGGAGCTCGTTCAAGGAACAGCTACTGCGTGTCCTTTAAGTATGTACCTGTCAGGCAGGGAGGAAGTGGTCGAGCGAGGGAAGCATGGTTTACTAAAGTAGTCGAATCACTTGTCAAGAGGAAGAAGGAGGCTTATGTAAAGATGAGACGTGAAGGTTCAGTTAGGGCACTCGAGAGTTACAAGTTAGCTAGGAAGGACCTAAAGAGAGAGCTAAGAAAAGCCAGGAGGGGACATGAGAAGTCTTTGGCAGGTAGGATCAAGGATAACCCTAAAGCTTTCTATAGGTATGTCAGGAAAAAAAGAATGACTAGGGTAAGAGTAGGGCCAGTCAAGGACAGTAGTGGGAAGTTATGCGTGGAGTCAGAGGAGATAGGAGAGGTGCTAAATGAATATTTTTCGTCAGTATTCACACAGAAAAAGTCAATGTTGTCGAGGAGAATACTGAGATACAGGCTACTAGACTAGAAGGGCTTGAGGTTCATGAGGAGGTGTTCGCAATTCTGGAAAGTGTGAAAATAGATAAGTCCCCTGGGCTGGATGGGATTTATCCTAGGATTCTCTGGGAAGCTAGGGAGGATATTGCTGAGTCTTTGGCTTTGATCTTTATGTTGTCATTGTCTACAGGAATAGTGCCAGAAGACTGGAAGATAGCGAATGTTATTCCCTTGTTCAAGAAGGTGACTATAGACCAGTGAGCCTTACTTCTGTTGTGGGCAAAGTCTTGGAAAGGTTTATAAGAGATAGGATTTATAATCATCTAGAAAGGAATAATTTGATTAGGGATAGTCAACACGGTTTTGTGACGGGTAGGTCGTGCCTCTCAAACCTTATTGAGTTCTTTTGAGAAGGTGACCAAACAGGAGGCCGAGGGTAAAGCAGTTGATGTGGTGTATATGGATTTCAGTAAAGTGTTTGAAAAGGTTCCCCACGGTAGGCTATTGCAGAAAATACAGAGGCATGGGATTCAGGGTGATTTAGCAGTTTGGATCAGAAATTGGCTCGCTGTAAGAAGACAGAGGGTGGTGGTTGATGGGAAATGTTCTGCCTGGAGTTCAGCTACTAGTGGTGTAACACAAGGATCTGTTTTGAGGCCACTGCTGTTTGTCAGTTTTATAAATGACCTGGAGGAGAGCGTAGAAGGATGGGTGAGTAAATTTGCAGATGACACTAAAGTTGGTGGAGTGTGGACAGTGTGGAAGGATGTTGCAGGTTACAGAGGGACATAGCTAAGTTGAAGAGCTGGGCTGAGAGGTGGTAATTGGAGTTTAATGCAGAAAAGTGTGAGGTGATTAATTTTGGAAGGAGTAACAGGAAGACAGAATATTGGGCTAATGGTAAGATTCTTGGTAGTGTGGATGAGCAGAGAGATCTCGGTGTCCATGTGCATAGATCCCTGAAAGTTGCCACCCAGGTTGATAGGGTTGTTAAGAAGGCGTATGGTGTGTTAGCTTTTATCGGTAGAGGGATTGAGTTTCGGAGCCATGAGGTCATGTTGCAGCTGCGCAAAACTCTGGTGCGGCTGCATTTGGAGTATTGCATGCAGTTCTGGTCGCCGCATTATAGGAAGGATGTGGAAGCATTGGAAAGGGTGCAGAGGAGATTTACCAGGATGTTGCCTGGCATGGAGGGAAGATCTCATAAGGAAAGGCTGAGGGACTTGAGGCTGTTTTTGTTAGAGAAGAAGGTTAAAAGGTGACTTAATTGAGGCATACAACATGATCAGAGGATTAGATAGGGTGGACAGTGAGAACTTTTTTCCTTGGATGTTGATGGCTAGCACGAGGAGACATAGCTTTAAATTGAGGGGAGATAGATATAGGACAGATGTCAGAGGTAGGTTCTTTACTCAGAGAGTAGGAAGGGCGTGGAATGCCCTGCCTGCAACAGTAGTCGACTCGCCAACATTAAGGGCATTTAAATGGTCATTGGATAAACATATGAATGATAAGGGAATAGTGTAGATGGGCTTTAGAGGGGTTTCACAGGTCGGCGCAACATCGAGGGCCGAAGGGCCTGTACTGTGCTGTAATGTTCTATGTTCTATTCCTTGCCCAGTGAAGCAGTTGAGGATCCTTCATTAAATGTTTGTTTTTAAGATAAAGGTAGTTTTTTGAAGGATTAAGGGTTATGGTGTTCGGGACGGAAAGTGGAGCTGAGCCCACAAAAGATCACCCATGATCTCATTGAATGGTGGAGCAGGCTGGAAGGGCCAGATGGCCTACTCCTGCTCCTAGTTCTTGTGTTCTTATTCCGGCGCCTGTTCGGGTACACAGAAGGAGAATCTAGAATGTCCAAGTTACCTAACAGCACATCTTTCGGGACTTGTGGGAGGAAACCGGAGCGCCCGGAGCAAACCCACGCAGACACAGGGAGAACGTGCAGACAGTGACCCAAGCCGGGAATCGAACCTGGGACCCTAGCGCTGTGAAGCAACAGTGCTACCCACTGTGCTACTGTGCCATCCAATGTATTTACTTCCAGTGCATTGTTAACAAGTAAATATGTCCATTTTAATTATTTACTGTGCTTTTATGATCTTTAGGTCCCGGTTGTAAAGTTTCAGGAGTTACGGTACAACGTCGCTCTAATCCTGAAGGAAATGAATGACTTGGAAAAAAGAAGCATTCTCAAAATTCAAGATTAGAATATTTCAGACTTGTCATTAAAACAGAACCACAAACCAGGAACTTGCCGATAGACTTTTATAGGAGATAATCTTGTTTTACTAAAGCTGCCACAGCCAGTGAATCTTTCATTATTTTTAGTACATGTGCAGTTATCACAGCAGTGACTTATGAACTGAGATCACTGGTGCATCATGGGCTTCTTGAATTGATTCCCAATATTCACCAGCCTTCAAATGTCTGTCTTCCAAAGCCAACCTGTATGTCTGTTCGCACTGCTGCAACTGGCTTGATAGATTATCTTGAGCCACGCTCTGGCTTCTCAGCCATTGACTTAAAAGGAAACATTTACACTGGCATAGGTGTGGCTTTTGGGGTGGCAAAGAGAGGGAGACTGAAAGTGGAGTAAAGTGAAAAAGAAAGGTGCATGAACTATAATTAGCAATGATAACAATGCATCAGTCAAAGCTGGGAAATGGTTAAAGAATGTAAATCAGGTCAAGTTTTAAAATGACCAGCCCCTTTTATGTAAGCTCTTGAGTTGCTCGACCTTTAGCTTGTTGTACAATAACATATTAAGTTTCAAATGTAACATAACAAAAGTTGTATAACTTGTAGTTATATAAAGCATCATACTTTTGGCATTCCATTTTTAGTCTGGCTATGTTTCTGACCAGTGCAGAAACTGATCATTGTACTTGGGTCTCTGAACCAAGCTACTGAAAAGTCCATCCAAATATTTGGAGTTTATCTTTCCCTGTTATGGAGGGAGTCATCCTGAGCCAAAGGTCTTGGAGTCAGACAGGAATTAATGGTGTCAGATCTTTAGACTTGCACTGTACAAACCAGTTTGCTGGAGCTAAATTCTTTTGTGTCAGTCTCTCTTCCAAAACTGCTGATAGGAACTGAGGCAATGGAAAAAATAAAGTATTTGAGCGTTTTTTTTTGTTTGTTTCTTTCTTTCTCGCAGGGCGGCACGGTGGGGCAGTGGTTAGCACTGCTGCCTCACGGCGCTGAGGATCCCGGTTCGATCCCGGCCCTGGGTCACTGTGTGGAATTTGCACATTCTCCGCGTGTCTGCGTGGGTCTTACCCATACAACCCAAAGATGTGTAGGTTAGGTGGATTGTCCATGCTAAATTGCCCCTTCATTGGAATTATTAACAAAGAAATAAAACCATTTCTTTCTTTCTCTCTCCCTCTTTATCTCTGCTCATCTCCTAATGGGGTGGACTCCCGCACGAGGAATGTCCTATTGCATCTCTGCCATATGAACTTTTATGGTGAATGTCAGCCTGCTGATTTACCATTGAGTGCCTCACAGCTGACCTCAGTTTATATTCATAAATACCCAATTCTAACAGCAGCTGGGGAACGAGCAGGAAGCTTTGCCAATAATGCTGCTGAAATATAATTTCTTAACACCATTTCTTTTCTGTTCTAATGCCCAAGGTTATTGTGGCTCACTTATATCAATCGTGTGTGCATTCTTCTGTCTTGCATGCATAATGATGTAATTACTTAATCACTGAAATATTGGTTTGACTCATTTGGTAACATGCTCACCTCTCAGTCAGACGTTTCAACATTCCCCCCAGTCTCGGGCCGAAGCTGCCACGGCAGTGCATTAGGAAGGGAGCGTTGCAGTGTTGACCCTACTACTAAGAGAATTGAATTCTCCCAGTGGCCCCGGCTAACACGTATACCCCAATGGCCATCCGGAAACACTGATTAAATTGTCATTCGCCTATCCTGGCGTTCATTGTATGCAAATTGTGTTCACCCACATAAATGTCTCCACTTAATTTGAATCTGCATGGCATGCTTTGGGACATCCTGAGAGATATGGTAGGGTGCAGAAGTGTGCATTCTATATACTACCATCCCTTTCAGATTACTTTTGGCTTAAAAAGTCCAGTTTCAAATGTTATAAGACCTCAGATTGTATAGCTTGTTCTGTAAGGCTTGCATTTCTTGTCAGAAAATCTAAGGGACTCCATTTCAAAATAAGGGGTCCCCATTTAAGATGGCGATTAGGAGCAATTTCTTCTGAGGATGGTTAGTGTTTAAAATTCACTTCCCTAGGGAGTAACGGAGCCTGAGTCAATGAATATATTCAAGGCTGAGTTAGTCAGATTTTTGATTGACAATGGGAGTCCAGGGTTTATGGGGATCGGACATGTCCTGATTGAGTGGTGGAGCAGTGATTGAGGGACTGAATGGTCTATCCCTAATCCTATTTCGTACATTCTTCAGAATTAATATTTAAAGTTGCAGAAATCCGACAGATGTAATACTTTAATATTTCACAAGAGGCTAAATTGTTGGATGCACAGATTTTTATGCATGACCTTAATTAGCCAAGAGGTTTGTGAAACTTCCTTGTGATGTTTTACTGCTGTTATTTTTTTTTAAAAACACACGAGCGATTGTGAGAAGTCCAGCTTTACTAACCTGAATAATTGCTCGGTTGTCTACAGTAGCCATTACCATTTTTAAATGATTGTTCGCAGGAAGCATCTAGAGATCAAAGCTTTAAAAAGACAGGTGCAATAGAATAATGGAACAACTAATGTACCAGTTATGCTTGAAGGAACCTTAACGTTTGATATTCATTTCCTTTCCCTATTCTTACTTTGAAAATGTATTATTTCAAATTTCTCTGCCTCAAACCGTACCTACCCACTTGCTTGTCTATCAAACTGTCCTGGCAGTCTCTAAAATAGTTCTTCTCGCAATTTCAGGTCACCTGCAATTTTCAGTATTGTCATTGGACTGGTAATCCAGAAACCCAGGATAATGCTCTGGAGTCCTGGGTTTGAATCCCACAATGGCAGATGATGAAATTTGAATTCAATTAAAACTAAAAATTAAAAAATATATATATAGAATTAAAAGTCTAATGACGACCATGCCAATTATTGTAAAAACCCATCTGGTTCACTAGTGTCCTTCAAGGAAGGAAATCTGCTGTCCTTTCCTGGTCTGGCCTACATGTGACTCCAGACCCACGCAGCGATATGGTTGACTCTTAACTTCCCCCCACTGAAATGGTCGAGCAAGCCACTCAGTTCTCGGGCAATCAGGGATGGGCAACAAATGCTGGCCCAGTCAGCGATGCCTCACATTCCAAGAACAAATTTTTAAAAAATATAACACTTTACTTGAGTGATACAAGTTCTTAGTTTATGTCGCGTAATGTAATGGGCCAGTATTTGGGGTGAAAATAGCGGTTCCCACTGTGCTCACGGTTACTTATGCAGAAATGGTAGAGACAGGTTTGCAGTTAAACATAAAACTGCAAAGGTTGCTCTCTGAGTTGTGCTACTCCACGTAGCTTTGCGATACCAGCATTTTGCTTTTCAACCCAATCTCTTAAGTGATTTGGTGAGGGATGAATAACCTTTTGTTTGAAGTAGTTTCCATCACTAATTTTTGGTGATACTTTCAGCCAACAAAAAAATCTAAACAGGCAATGATATATTTGTGTCATGCTACAGAAACTTTGACCTGTTATAATTCAGTGCAAGTCTGGACCATTCTTGTTTATAAGAAACAAGTAAGCTCCAACTCAGTCACTTGCAAAATATTTACCGTTCTGGTGAATAACCTTTTACCATATGTCTTATTACCTTGTGGATACATTCTGTTTCGCTCAGTTAGCTTGACGGCTGGTTCATGAGCCCAACAGTGTGGGCTCATAGGGAGAAACAGCCTATGGTCATCTGGGACTATGGCAACTTTGCTTACTTTACTGATTCATTCTGCTTAATCCCGTTTACCGCTATGTTTGCCTTAATTGCTCTGTGTGGGAGTCATGCCATAATACCTCACAAAAAACTACCTCAGACTCTCGTGGTTTAATTATTGCAGCAAGTGTTATGGGCCAGGGTTTAGAGAACCCCGAAGTGTATCATGGAGTTCACCTGACCCACAACTTTTAATAGATTGTGGTATGGGGAACACACGGCCCGCTCTACAGGTGTGGTACAGCAGAAATGTAAAAGTATTTTTTAAAGCAAAACAATGTTTATTCTATGAACTCAAGTTAACCTTTTTAAAACATACAGTGAACATCTTAGCAACCATCAATTCAAATATGACCACTAAAGAATACAACACTAAGTAATCCTTTAGCTGTCCTTTTAACATCCATAAGACTTTTAAAAAAACCTTTTAACAGAAGCACATCAGGTTAAAGTCACTACTAAGAGCGGGTATTTGTTTTAAATCACCAAAGGATCGATTTACAGTCTTTAGATTACAGAAAGAGAGACCAATACACCCTCTGGCTGTGACTGCAGCTATCCAGCTCTGAAAACAAAACTAAAATACACCCTGCAGAAAACATCTTAAAACGAAAGTAAAAAGCTGACAGACAGCCCAGCACCACCCACACTCTGACATCACTGATAAACACCCATTTCTTAAAGGTACTCTCACATTACACACGTCTAAACTATAAAGTATCACATTATAGGCCTGTCACATTTGCCTTTCTCCATCTTTTCAACCAGAATCTGGGAAAATTATCAATCGGGTTCCAGCGATTTATCTAGCAGGTTTGCGTCACTTTAGTACCATTTCCTTTTGAATAGTAACTTCCACTGCTATTCAAAAATAATCAAAAGAATGAATAGCTATAAATTTACAACTCGTTTGCTGGTACGAAAGATTCGATCGCATGTATTTTAGAATGTGCTACTGATGTTGCAATGGAAGAATCCAGCAGTTGCTCAATGAAGGGAAACAAAATATTTGTTTCATCAGCCATTGTAATGAGATGTTCCTACCCACTCTGCCATGTATCTGGGTCAATTCCGAACAGAACCATTACTTATTTCTTCACCCCATCATTGTCAATTGTCTGAATATTTGTGCACCGTCACACAGAATGGACAATGCATTCATAAACTATTCAAAAGCTGGACAGCTAATACCATAGTGATGTATGTAAACAAAGACCTAGTTCTAGCTCTCCCTACCTTGATGCCACTTAAGTAGGGCACTGGTGTTTACAATCTCATCTGTTCAATATCCTCGCAGACTGCAGAGTTCATAGCGTTTTTCGCTATGTGCAATTCATCTTTCACATATTTACTCAGGATTTTTGGGTTATCTTTCAGAATTTATTTTGATTAGAGAGCAGGAGGCTAGTTAGCAGACCCGTGACAATCGAAGGGACAAGGTTTTTGTTTACAACCTTCACCCCATTGGCTGAGAAAGAGCATAAGAAACGGGCAAGGCCAGAAAAGGCGAGTTGAAGGAAAAACTTCACTTTTTGAAACATCTTGAAGCGCATCAGTTTTTTAAAAATGGAAAACTTGCATTTATATAATGCCTGTGTTGACCTCAGGGGTGTTTCATAGTATTGCGCAGCCAAGGAAGTGCATTTGAAGTGCAGTCACTTGTGTAAAAAAGCGCAATTTAATTGGGTAGGGTGGCACGGTAGCACAGTGGTTAGCACTGTTGCTTCACAATGCCAGGGCCCTAGGTTCGATTCCCGGCTTGGGTCACTGTCTGTGCAGAGTCTGCACATTCTCCCCCTGTCAGTGTGGGTTTCCTCCAGGTGCTCCGGTTTCCTCCCACAAGTCCCGAAAGATGTGCTTGTTAGGTGAATTGGGCATTCTGAATTTTCTCTCTGTGTATCCGAACAGGCGCTGGAATGTGGCGACGAGTGGATTTTCACAGTAACTTCATTGCAGTGTTAATGTAAGCCCACTTATGACAATAATAAAGATTATTATTAGTCAGCCAATTGGTACACATTAAGCTCCCAGTTACTTGATAAACATGATCTGTTTTTCTGATGTTGATTGAACAATAAATGTTGGCCGGAAAAAAGATGAGTTTCCTGCTCACCTTTGAAAAACGTATCACCAGAACTTCGAGGTTGACCTGAGAGAGCAGACAGAGCCTCAATTTAACATTATGTACAAACACCTTCGACAGTACAGCACTCCCGCATTGCTGAATCGGGAGTGTCAGCCTTGATTTTTGTGCTCAAGTCAATAGCCCGCTATCAGTTTACAGCTTTTAGTTGAAGGATGAATATTGGCCGGGACACAGGTGAAATGGCCTGCTCACCTTCAGAATAGTGCCCAGGGATCTTCTACATTCTCCTGAGAAGAAAGTTAAACCAAATTTGAAGGGCTCATCCGAAAGATGGCACCCCAACAGGGCAGCAGGCATTGTACTGAAGTGGCAGCTTGGATTATGTGTTTTAAGTTCACAAAAAGCAGGACAAATCCAATCTGTTCCTTCAGCTTACTCTCAATCATCAGCAAAGTGGTGGAATGTGTCATCGACAGTGCTATAAAATGACACTTACTCACTAATAAGCTGCTCATCAGAGCCGCCAGGATCTTATTATAGCCTTGATTCAAAGATGGACAATAGAACTAAACTCCAGTGTCCTAATGATAATAATCTTCATTATTGTCACAAATAGGCTTACATTAATACTGCAATGAAGTTACTGTGAAAATCCCCCAGCCGTCACATCCCAGGGCCTGTTCAGATACACTGAGGGAGAATTCAGAATGTCCAATTCACCTAACATCTTTCGGGACTTGTGGGAGGAAGCTGGAGCTCCCGGAGGAAACCCACGCAGTCATGGGGAAAATGTGCAGACTCTGCACAGATAGTGACCCAAGCCGGGAATCGAACCCTAATCCCTGGAACTGTGAAGCAACAGTGCTAACCACTGATCTACCATGCCGCTCAGTCATCAAGGCAGATTTAACTGAGGGCGACATCGAAGAGCTCAAGTAAAAGTGAAGTTAATGAGAATCATGAGTAAAATTTAAGGCAATGGGAATCATGTGAGTGCTGTTGGGAGGGATTTAAACTAGTTCAGCGGGGGTCAGGACAGCATGTTGAGTTTCATGGGAGTAAAACAAGGCTGGTGGTCTCTACTTTAATGCTAGGAATATCATAGGTAAGACAGATGAGTTAAGAGCGTGTAGTGACAGATGAGTTAAGAGCGTGTAGTGACAGGTGGAGTTGTGATGTTGCCATTACAGAGATGTGGTTGAGGGATGGGCAGGACTGGCAGATCACCATTCCAGGATCTTCAGATAGGACAGGGGACGGCGTAAAAAGAGGAGGTGGTGATGCATTATTAATTAAGGAGTCTGTTACTGCGGTGAGGAGGGACGATATCTCAGTGGGTCCTGTACTGAGGCTTTGTGGGTAAAGTTTTGGAATAAAAAGGGAGCACTGCTGGGAGCGTATAATCGTCAACAGAGAAGCAGATCTGTAAACAATTCACTGGGATGTGTAAAAGCAAAAAATGAGTAATGAATTATATTAGGGGATTTCAACTTTCCCAACATTAATTGGAATAGTCACATTGGAAAGAGAGAGCAGATTTCTTGAAATGTATTCAAGACAGCTTTTTATATCAACCTATCAAAGGGATGGTGCAATGTTGGACCTAGTTTGGGGGAACAAAGCCGGTCAGGTGTTTGAGGTAGGAGTGGAGGAGCATTTTAGTGATAGCAACCACAACACTACATTTTAAATTTGTCATCGAAAAGAAAAAAATACAGTCTGTAAAAAAAAGGGTTTTGGATTGGGGGGGTCGGCTGATTTTATTAAAATGAGGCAGGATCTGGCCAAGTACACTGGGAACGGCTACTTCTGGGTAAATCTACAGCAGAACAGTGGGGTGCGTTCAAAATTGAATTGGCGAGAGTACAGATGCAACATGTTCCCTTTAGGGTGAAATGTAGGAGCAACAAGCCCAGAAATGCCTGGATGTCTGAGAATGTTCAGGACTGGATCGGACGAAAAGAGGGGCTTTTAACAGGTACAAAAGGAGCAGATCTACAGGGGGCCGAATGAACTAATTCTGCTCCTATATCTTATGGTCTTATAGGTGTGTAGATGAAGGCAGTGTCGTAAGATCAGAAGCAGAGATGTTTGCTGACAATGGCAGGGTTCAGTTCAATTCACATCTGAACAAATAATATTTACCCGGACAAGTGCCAACCAACAACCATTTCCAGGACGAGAAAGTCTATCCATCACCTCCACTTGACATTCAACACAATTACCAATGTCGAAGTCCCCATCAGCAAATTGGGGGTTACCATTGACCAGAAACTGAAATGAACCAGCTACATAATACTGTGACAAGAGCAGGTCACAGGCTGGACATTCTGCCATGACTAAATCACCACCTGACCCCGCACAACGTGTCCACCATCTACAAGGCACATGTTAGGAGTGCACAAGTCAGGAATGTGATGGAATGCTCTCCTCTTGCCTGGATGAGTGCAGCTTCAACAACACTCAATAAGCTCAACACCATCCAGGACAAAGCCAAACTCATGACTGGCATCTTATCCACCACCATATACATTCATTCCCTCCACTATTGACCTACAGTGGCTGCAGTGTGAACTATCTGCACAATGCACTGCAGAAAATCTCCAAGGCTCTTTCCTGCAACTTCTACCTGTTCGAAAGACAAGAATAGCCGGTGCATAGGAACACCAACCCCTCCAGATCCTTCTGACATGGAAGTATATCACCATTTATTCAATGTTGTTGGCTCAAAGTCCTGCAATCCCCTTGCTAACAACACCGTGTATACACCATGTGTATATATCACCATATGAATTACAGCCGTTTAGGAAGACAACTTGGTTTCACCTTCTCAGTGAACATTAGGACTGGACAACAATGTTGACCACGCTCCTGGTACCCACATCCTGTGAGTATATTTTTAAGAAAATCTCTGGAGCAGGGAGTTGAACCCACAGCTTTCTGATTTGGATGTGAACCACAGCTGGTATTGCCAGCTACCCACACATATTTCGACCTAGAATCATAAACCCGGACAGCGCAGAAGGAGGCCATTTGGCCCATTAAGCCTCGGAAAGAGCACCCTACTTAAATCCACATCTCCACCCTATCCTCGTAACCCAGTAACCCCACCTAATCTTTTGGACACTCAGACGTAATTTAGCATGGCCAATCCACCTAACCTGCACATTTGTGGGAGGAAACCAGAGTAACTGGCGTAAAACCCACACAGACCCAGGAGAAAGTGCAGACTTCCACACAGTCACACAAGGCTGGAACTGAACCTGGGACCCTGAAGCTGTGAGGCAGCAATGCTAACCACTCTGCGTCATGCTGTCCCAGCAAACATTTGCCATGATCATATGCCATCTCCTAATTTTTCTGCCTAATCAAGTTACTAATATAAACCCTTTTGCAAATCGTGAAGTTGGAATTTGACAGCATAACACATGCAAATATGGAGCCTTACCGAAGGAACCTTTCAACATCCTCACTTCCATATAATTTGTGTGTATTTCACTGCCTCCCCACCTTGAGTTGAAAGGTTAGGACCTGATTGGCATAATGCAGTTAAATGATTCAAGTTGTGGTGATGTACGAGCGCTTTGTGATGCTTTGCATGTGCGACAGCGAGAAATCAAGTTCTCAAACCAAAATAGAAGCACAATTATGTAACCAATTTTCTAAAGTCAGAGCTTTTTTGGCCAGATCATTTCAAGCTTTTTATTGGGGAAACTAAACTGCATTTCCTTGCTCGTGTCACTGTTATGCACCTGATTCCGACAAAGCTCTCGATTTTTAAAAATTAAATTTCTGATCAAGTATCATGGGAAACGGCCGGGATTTGTCCTGTTTATATTTGAATATTTACACATTCTTGCAGACATTTCAGGCGTGTTGAGATTGCTAATTCGACAGGTCAAAGATGTTGGTTTTATTGATTTTAATTTATGGCACCTCTGTTAAACTAAGAAATTCTTCCAGAGAAAGAGATAAAAAATCACCTGCCTCCTCCTATCTTTTGTTTCCTCAGATCTACCGCATAAAAAGGTTCCAGCACAATAGTTAAGACGTTTTATGTAAAAGGACACACTGTGTGTCACCTTATATAAGGGGTGATGTAATCTACACGCCACACAGACACTCGACAAACGGGGAGAATATTCCTGGAACAACAAGTTACCCCCGATCAGAACTGTTGGTGCAAATTATTAACAGAAAGTTTCACAAAAATGTGCGCCTGTTTTTTTTTTGCAGACCAGGAGGATGCCGTATCTGTTATTATTGAGATTTCCCAGTCCAGTATGTTTCCAGTTTTAATAACAAAACAGCCGGGAGTAATTGACGCGCCACTTTGAAACAACACCCCTTCCCCCGGAACGACAGGGGCTGCAAAGACACAGGTCGGCGTTGGAGAGCTATTATCCATATGATGCTCGGGCGGTGAGCTCCCAGATTGTGGTGATGGTGCATTGGGTTCAGATTTGGCTATCTTTGCGCGCAAATTGAATATTGAAATCTGGCCAGTGGGTGGTTCCGCACACTGACACAGCTCGCCGAGCTTGGCTGTTAACAGATGACTTGTCACAGCTTCAAGGGCAACAAAGATGCAGCTTTTAACGGTGGTGAGATAGAGAGTAGAGAGATAGAGAGGTAGAGAGAGATATAGAGGCAGAGAGAGAGATAGAGAGAGAAAGATAGAGAGGTAGAGAGATAGAGGCTGAGAGAAAGATAGAGAGGTGGAGAGAAAGATAGAGAGGTAGAGAGCGATAGAGAGAGAAAGAGGTAGAGAAAGATAGAGGTAGAGAGAAAGATAGAGAGAGAAAGATAGAGAGGTAGAGAGGCAGCGATAGAAAGGTAGAGGTAGATAGCGGGATAGAGATAGATAGAGAGAGGTGGATAAAGAGAAGTAGAGGTAGATAAGAGAGAGGTAGAAAGAAAGATAGAGAGGTAGAGAGAGAGAGAGGCAGGGATAGAAAGGTAGAGGTAGATAGAGAGGTAGAGATAGATAGCGGGATAGAGAGGTAGAGATAGAGAGAGGTAGAGTTTGATAGCGAGAAGTAGAGATAGATGAGAGGTAGAGAGAGAGAGAGGTAGAGAGAGGCGTGGAGAGAGATAGAGAGGTGGAGAGAGAGATAGGTAGAGAGATTTGTCAATCCTGCAAGTCTTCCCCGAAATAATTCAAAATAAACAAAATGTTACAGAACTTGCTGGTTTTGTAACAGTCTGACTCAGGCCAATGGGAGGCGGTGGAGGGGTGTCATGTGACGCCGCTTTATGTAACACTTTTTTTCCCATTGTGGATCGGGTTGTGTGCTCCATCGGAATTGGGAAGGAGGCAGAGACAGGAGGGAGAGGGGCAGAGGGAGAGTGGCAGAGACAGGAGAGAGGGGCAGAGACAGGAGAGAGAGGGGCAGAGGGGAGGGAAAGGGGGCAGAGGGAGAGGGGTAGAAGGGACAGAGGGAGAGGGGTAGAAGGGGCAGAGGGAGAGGGGAGGGGGCAGAGACAGTAGAGGGTAGAAGGAGAGGGGTAGAGGGGAGGGAGAGGGGGCAGAGGGGAGGGAGAGGGGAGGGAGAGGGGGCAGAGGGAGAGGGGTAGAAGGGGCAGAGGGAGAGGGGTAGAAGGGGCAGAGGGGAGGGGGCAGAGACAGGGGGTAGAGGGGAAGGAGAGGGGCAGAGGGGAAGGAGAGGGGGCAGAGGGGAAGGAGAGAGGGCAGAGGGGAAGGAGAGAGGGCAGAGGGGAAGGAGAGGGGGCAGAGGGGAGGGGGCAGAGGGGAGGGGTAGGAGGGGCAGAGGGAGAGGGGTAGGAGGGGCAGAGGGAGAGGGGTAGAAGGGGCAGAGGGATAGGGGCAGAGGGGAGGGGGCAGAGACAGGAGGGAGAGGGGCAGAGGGAGAGTGCAGGCCGGTATAAAGGGACCCAGCTGCACACACACACTCTCACACACAGACACACTCACCATGAGCAGTGTGAAGCTGAGCAGGGGCAGTTTGCTGGGCTTTGTGTTGGAGGAGGCTGGCGGTGGGCCGGTGCCCTCTCCGGGAGCGGCTGCAGGAGGAGGAGGAGGCGGCCGGGTGGAGGAGCTGCTGCTGGGGCTGGCGGCCGGGGCACGGAGCTTGCAGCTGGCCGCCGAGCTGTCCAGGTGGCGGCGGGAGGAGGAGGAGGAAGCTGCCGGCCAGGAGGAGGAGGAGATGCTGCAGCGAGCCCACCGCCTGGTGCTGGCAGGGCGGCTGGGCGAGGCGCTGGGCGAGTACCAGCTGCTGTCACGGAGGGGCAGCCTGCGAGCCGAGCACCTGCATCTCCTGGCCGGCTACCTGGCGGAGAGGGTGAGGGGCAACCTGGGCTGGGCGGAGGGCCAGCCGCCGGGCAGGGGCTTGCTGAGCTGCCTGCTGTGCACCGGCACCCTGTTCCAGCCGGTCACCCTGCGCTGCGGCCACACCTACTGTAAGAAGTGCCTGGAGAAGGAGCGCTACAACCAGCCAGCCTCCAACCCCTGCTGCAAAGTTTGCAGAGAGAAACTCCCCACCACCGGCGCCTATAGAATCAACGTGGTCCTGAACAGCTTCGTGGGCAAGTACTTCCCGGCAGAGAGCAGGGCACTAACTCTTAGACACGAAGGGAACGTCTTGTACAAGAAAAATAAACCGCTGGCTGCCTTACAGAAATATCACCAAGCAATTGCGTTAGGTAATGTGCAATCTATTCTCTCTCTCTTTTCATTTCTTTTTAACCTTCATTTTTTGGCAGAGACTGTGAATTGGGGCCATTGAACACGTCTGTGTGCTTTTTAAAAAGTTTGCAAATAGACAAGTGTCCAGGGTTGATTTCAAAGCGAAATGATTGATTTGGGAAGGTTGCACAGCTGGATGGATTGGCCAGCTACACTGCAGAGTCGCCAGGGGGAAGGTTACGAGCTAAGGTGGTAGTTTAAATCGATGACATGTTTCAGGGCGTGTTGCATAAGGTTTTGACTGCTTTGTCCTGCGGTTAGGTAACAGCTGTTGTGTAACATTAGGGGGGAAACTGGGTCAAACAAAAATATTCACCATCTGAAGCTCTCAAATTTGCAGTTCAGCCTTTTAA
The DNA here is from genome assembly GCF_902713615.1 of Scyliorhinus canicula. NCBI lineage: Eukaryota > Metazoa > Chordata > Chondrichthyes > Carcharhiniformes > Scyliorhinidae > Scyliorhinus > Scyliorhinus canicula. The sequence continues at coordinate 12,564,774 of NC_052162.1, read as the reverse complement.
ATGAGAATGCACACCAATGTGGAAATTTAAAAGGCATGGTTTAAGGTTCACTGTATAGCAGAATTAACTTCAAATCTCTTGAACCAGCTTTCAAAGGGCTGATGGCTGTATCTCGACCTCGAGAGAATTTTTAGGTCACCTTTATTCTTAATGCATGGGCGATGCGATGGAATCCAGCTTAAAAGTTAGAGTTCATCTTTCTAATAATACCACTTACCTCATCCTTTTGAGCAAAAAAGGCCCACTTAAAAAAAACGTAGTCATCTTGGAGCTGTCGAGATAACTCCTGATAAGGTGGAAGCAGAACGTGCCGATTTAAAAACTTGGCAGCGTCTGTGGAGAGAAACAAAGTTAAGGTTTTGACTTCTTCGGAACTGACCTGACTTTTTGGAGTTTCACAGAAGATTCAAACTTGCTAACATTTTCTCTCTCCTCAGTTGCTGCCAGACCTGCTGAGTTTTCCCAGCGCTTTCTGCTTTCATTTAGGGTCTCCAGCACCTGCAATACTTTTGCTTTTTGTTACCCTGATGAGATGGATTGACTCCTGAAGTCCAGAAGCTTATCACAGGGCAGCACATTGGCAAAGCAGTTTTGCAAACTTGTCACAAAGCTACCAAAGTGTAATATGTGATACGACGATTTTATGCTGACAGTCTGAAACTGCAGTCAACTGAATTTTTGACAAAACTGACCAAGTACAAATTAAATTATAACTGCCTCTCCCATGTAATTTTGAAACACAGTTTAATGTATCATTGAAATTTTGACCAGCACGGGCCTGCTGACTTTCTTCAAAATGGAAGAGGGTCTGATCTTGCCTGTAAATTAACAGTAATACAACTTTAATTTGAGAAATAAAGGGGAACAGGCTTGCTTTGATTTGGCGTTCAACAGCCATACTTTTTTATAAATGTTTTTTTATTGAGTTTTCATATTTTATATATGACAAATTACAAGTTATTAGAGAGAGAGAAAAAAAAACAAAAAAAAAACAAAGGAAAACACAAAAATTTTTTACATGAATATTTACAGGTAAGCATCTTCATAACAATAATTGTGGCCGCCCCCTTTAGCCAGCATACATATTTTACATTCCCCAATATGGCCGAGGCAAATGTTTATAGGCATTTATTTATAGTTTGGTTTTGGGCCTTGGCTTGCCATCAAACCCCCATACCGAGCCCGTAGCCCCCCCCCCCCCCCCCCCTCCCCCCGGCTACCATCCCCCGATTCCCGCCCATTTTCCCCTGGTTTCTTGGCCACCCGACTATTCTTCCTCATGTACGTTGGCCACAAACAGGTCCCGGAACAGTTGCATGAATGGCTCCCACGTTCTGTGGAAGCCGTCGTCGACCCTCGGATGGCGAATTTGATTTTCTCCATTTGGAGAGATTCCGAGAGGTCGGACAGCCAGTCTGCAGCTCTGGGTGGTGCTGCTGACCGCCAGCCAAACAGGATTCTACGGCGGGCAATCAGGGAGGCAAAGGCAAGGGCGTCCGCCCTCCTCCCCAGGAATAGATCTGGCTGGTCTGAAACCCCGAAGACCGCCACTATCGGGCATGGCTCCACCCTCACCCCCACCACTTTGGACATAGCCTCGAAGAAGGCTGTCCAGTACTCCACAAGTCTGGGGCAAGACCAGAACATGTGGGCGTGGTTGGCCGGGCCTCTCTGGCACCGCTCACATTTGTCCTCCACCTCCGGGAAGAACTACTCATACGGTTTCTCGTTAAGTGGGCTCTATGTACCACTTTTAGTTGCGTCAGGCTGAGCCTTGCGCACGTGGAGGTGGAGTTGACCCTATGCAGTGCTTCGCTCCAGAGTCCCCACCCTATCTCCATCCCCAGGTCGTCCTCCCATTTCCTTCTTGTTGCGTCCAGTACGGTGTTGTCCCTGTCTACCAGTCGGTCATACATGTCACTACAGTTCCCTTTCTCTAGGATACTTGCGTCCAGTAGGTCTTCCAATAGTGTCTGTCGTGGCGGTTGTGGGTACATCCTTGTCTCCTTTCGTAGGAAGCAACAGCCATACTTGAGGGAAAATAAAAGAAATGCTGGAAATGCTCAGCAGGTCAGCAGCATCTTGGAGGGAAACAGAGTTAATGTTTCAGCTCAATGACCTTTCATCAGTTCTGATGAAAGACTATCGACCTGAACCATTAACTCTGTTTCTCGCTTTCTAGGTGCTCCAAACCTGCTGAGCATTTGCAGCATTTTTTGCTCTTATTTTGAATTTCCAGCATTCAGTGTTTTGCCTTTGTATTAGCCGTTGATAAGAAATTAGTTATACAACCCTTTTCCATTCTTAACGGGATTAGGGCATCTTTGGGAAGCCAGCATTTGTTGCCCATCCCTAATTGCCCTTGAGAAATGTGTAAATATTGAAAGCACACTTCAGATTTTTTAATTTGCTGGACTCACCCCAGTATCCCTGGTTTAGCACAGGGGCTGGTTTAGCACAGAACTAAATCGCTCGCTTTGAAAGCAGACCAAGGCCAGCAGCACGGTTCGATTCCCGTACCAGCTTCCCCGGACAGGCGCCGGAATGTGGCGACTAGGGGCTTTTCACAGTAACTTAATTTGAAGCCTACTTGTGACAATAAGCGATTTTCATTTTTCATTTTTTCATTTCCCTTGGTCAAGGTATTACAAGGTAATGATAATTCTCCCCTCAACTGGGTCAAAGACATCTAACTAACATTTATAATCTTATACTAACCTGGATATTTACGACACATGCTACTTTTGTAATTGATGGATATCCGACTTAAGTATTTTACTGTAAAAATATTTAGATTTAAAAATTGGAATCACTACTAGAATTAAGGTTGTACTTTCTATCTTTTCCTAGAACTATTAATGTTGCGATTAACTGTTTCATCAAACTATTAATTACATGTTTGGTTGTTTCATAAACTTCGATATAGTTTAGAAATTATTTTGTCTCACATTGTTTTCTGTATCACAAACTCGTAAACCCCATCTCTGTAAACTCTTTGCTGGAGAGGTACAGTTCCGAGGAGAGATTCCCAGGAGAGATTCCCAGATGCCCACAATATCCAGGATATTGTAATGCAGCTAAAATATGATTATTTTTAAAAAAAGCTTTCTGGAGGAAGGTAATACACTCAGCTGCTTCTTTTCCTTTGGGCAAGTAGAAATAAACCTTCAGATCTATTCAGTGTCTTCAGGGGTTGTCTTTCTTAACCTTAAGTTGAGAGTAATGATCTGAGTACTATACCCGATCTGGCATGGTCCAAAAAGGGACTACGGTTATAATCCACCACAACAAAACAGATAACGAGTCAGCGAGACAGTAAAATGTGCTTCCCTGTCACTGCTGTAGTTACAGTGCTACGATTCCCTTTTGAAAACTCCCAGTTAGAAGAGGAAAAGTCAGCGATTACAAAAAAGGATGAACGGGAAAGGATTGATTAACCCATCAGGTCTAAAACAAATTCACAATAGGTGGAGCATTATATCTAACTGCTCACCTTGACTCTTGCAGACAGCCTTTCAGTAATAACTATATGATCTCCTGCAACAGGAGAAAAAACAGGGCCAAGAGGAGGAACAACACTCTGGGATATTCCTCATTGACCCCCTGACCTCACTTGGCTGAATACACTGTCTCATCCAGTATCTAGACTGAGTTGGTAAAATGTAGCCAACTCGAACAAACCACTATGGGCAAAATCCTGTGATTCAAAACATGCCATATTTGGAATGCATCTCAAGCACTTTGCCATCTGGGCAATGAGTGACGGGCACTTCCTTTTAATCCTTCGCCGGATGAATCCATCAGATCTTGATATGGTCACCACAAGAAAACTAAATATCAATTCAGCTGTATCATGCATTCTCAAATTTAAATCAGTGGGTGGAGAGGAACATCAATTTTCCATCTTCCAAAAGGAAATGCATAGATGAAGGACGTTCCTCTTGAAAGTTCAGTTATTGCAAGTTTGGTCCCATTATCCTACCTGAAGAGGTGAGGTTGAAGAAAATGTTTGGACCACACAACCTGTTTACTGTTTTGAGGCATAAATCAGGATTAAATGGTTTAGATATTCACATGTTTTATTTATTCCCGATTTGTAGTTTTGATTGGCCAAGGACTGTGGAATAATGAGTGAAGCTTGACAATATGATTGCTCATACTGTCTATTTCTGAAATTACATTTTATTGCAGTGGAATCGATCTGTAATATGGATTGGCATTTGAAAGAAGGTTTCCATTGTTGCAATTCTTTTATTGCTTTACATGTGCGTGACTATAAGTATTGTAGCATTATTAAGCTTTTAGATAATGATGGTGGATGTTTTATAATTGCTTTGTACTAACCTTATTGCACATGCCTCTGCTAATTTCTTATTATCTTATGATAAAGTTGAAGCAGAGGCTCCATTCACAAATTTTCCTGTTGACAATCCTTACCTTTCCAGTCCCAGTTTTCCAGTTTAAGAATGTGTTCCAGGCGTGGTTACTTAGGAAATGCAATTTCCCATTAATAGTAAATGGACACACCAAGGAATATGTGATACGCTACATCCATAGGCATCATCAAACAAAGAGCAAGCCATTCTAGAAAAGCACAGTTGGTCAATCAACATCTGTGGAAAGAGTAGAGCATAATTATTCTGACCATTCAGCATTAACAAGGAATGCTGTTCCTCAGGTACTTGGAGGCTGAAGATAATCACAGCACAAGGCACGCATTGTGAGAGTTATTCCACCAACATATCTCATGAAAACTGTAAATACTATAAAATGAATGGAGTGACAATGTTTGCATCCACTCCTGTTCTGCTTTATTTGCAGCCCCCAAAGACCACCTGCTATTGTGCAACCGTGCCCAGATTAACGCGAGTATGAAATGCTTTGAAGATGCACTGCGTGATGGAAATGCAGCCTGCAGCATCCAACCTTTCTGGCCTAAAGTGAGATTTTAAAAAAGAATTACTCAACATTGTGCAGTTTGTTTCATCATTATAAAAGTTACGGTCATGTTGTAAGGGAAACATATCCTAAGTAACCGATATGCTTTGATTGTAGGGCCACTTAAGAAAAGCACAAGCACTGGCTGGACTGCAGAAAATGGACAAAGCTTTGACGGAGTATCTAATTTGTATCGCTTTAGATTCAGAAAACAAAACAGCGAAAATGGAAGCCCAAAAGGTAATTAAACATTTGGACTATGTAACTGGAAGGATTATATATGAAAAATAAAGACTGTTAAATTTAATGCAGATTCGTAAATTCTTCTTGAAATATTTAAAGATCAAGTTAGTAAAGGAGGGACCCCTTAGATATGTGCAGCACGGTAGCACAGTGGTTAGAACAGTTGCTTCAGGGTCCTAGGTTCGATTCCCGGCTTGGGTCACTGTCTGTGCGGAGTCTGCACGTTCTCCTCCTGTCTGCGTGGGTTTCCTCTGGGTGCTCTGGTTTCCTCCCACAAGTCCCAAAAGACGTGCTGATAGGTCATTTGGACATTCTGAATTCTCCCTCTGTGTACCCGAACAGGCGCCGGAATATGGCGACTCGGGCTTTTCACAGTAACTTCATTGCAGTGTTAATGTAAGCCTACTTGTGACAATAAAGATTATTATTACCTCAGCCCAAATTATTACCTGTTGTGTAACTCCACCCTAAGGGGCAATTTAGCGTGGCCAATCCACCTACTCTGCACATCTTTGGACTGTGGGAGGAAACTGGGAACCCGGAGGAAACCCACACAGACACGAGGAGAACATTAAAACGCCACACACAGTCACCCGAGGCCGGGTCTAAACATTGGACAGAACTCAAAGAATAACTAAAAGAATAATAAGGAGTAAGAAATTAGAGTAGGAGAGAAACGCAACTATCAACAATTTCAACAGGTATTTAAAAAGGAAATCAGTAACTAAAGTGGGTGTTGCTGCCCCACAGATTTGAGTCTGGGGAATTAATAATTAGAACCAAGGAAATGGCGGATGAATTGAACAGATATTTTAGGTCAGTCTTCACTACAGAGGATACAAATAACATCCCAGAAATAATTGTGAATCAATATCGTGCGGGCAGCACGGTGGCACACATGGCTAGCACTGTGGCTTCACAGCGCCAGGATCCCAGGTTCGATTCCCGGCTTGGGTCACTGTCTGTGCGGAGTCTGCACGTTCTCCCCATGTGTGCGTGGGTTTCCTCCGGGTGCTCCGGTTTCCTCCCACAGTTCAAAGATGTGCAGGTTAGGTGGATTGGTCACGCTAAATTGCCCTTAGTGTCCAAAAAGGTTAGGAGGGGTTATTGGAATAGGGAGGGCTTAAGTGGGTTGGTGGACACTCGATGGGCCTAATGCCTCCTTCTGCACTGTTCTAAGAGGTGAAAGTGAGGGAGGATCTGAAAACGATTCCAATCACCAGGGAAAGGTTTCTGAGAACATTACAAGCACTGAAAGCTGGCCAGTCTCCAGGTCCAGGTGGACGTCATCCTCAGGTCTTAAAAGAAGTGGCTGCTGAGATAATAGTTGGATTGGTTGTAGTTTTCCAAAATTCCTAGCTTCTGGAAAGGTCCCATCGGATTAGAGAATAGTACATGTAATTCCTCTATTAAGGAAAGGAGGGAGACAAAAAGTAGGAAACTACAGGCCAGTTAGCTTGACATCTATCATGGGAAAAATGCTGGAATTCCAAAAGAGGTTATAGCAGGGCACTTAGAATATCGCAAAGCAATTAAACAGAATCAACATGGTTTTGTGAAAGCAAAATCATGTTTGACTAATTTATTAGAGTTCTTTGAGGAAAATAACGAGCAATTTTGGATAAAGGGGAACCTGTTGATGTGGTGTACTTAGATTTCCAGAAGGCCTTTGGCAAGGTGTCGCATTAAAGGTTACTGCACAGACTAGGGGCTCATGGTGTAGGGGTCACAATTGGAATGGATAGAGGATTGGTTAGCTTACGGGAAATAGAAAGTATTTGGCATGTCACCTACGACTCTCACCAACTTCTACAGATGCACCATAGAAAGCATTATTTCTGGTTGTATCACAGCTTGGTATGGATCCTGCTCTGCCTAAAACCGCAGGAAATTACAAAAGGTCGTGAATGTAGCCCAGTCCATCACGCAAACCAGCCTCCCATCCATCGACTCTGTCTACAATTCCCGCAGCCTCGGAAAGGCAGCCAGCATAATTAAGGACCCCATACATCCTGGACATACTCTCTTCCACCTTCTTCTGTCAGGAAAACAATTCCAAAGTTTGAGGTCACGTACCAACCGACTCAAGAACAGCTTCTTCCCTACTGCCATCAGACTTTTGAATGGACCTACCTTGTATCAAGTTGATTTTTTCTCTACACTTTGCTATAACTGTAACATTATATTCTGCAGTCTCTCCTTCCTTCCCTATGTACGGAATGCATTGTTTGTGCAGCATGCAAGAAACAATACTTTTCACTGTATACTAATACATGTGGCAATAATAAATCAAATCAAAAAGTAGGCATATGTAGGTCATTTTTGATTTGACAAGATGTAAAAAGCAGCATGCCACAATGATAGTGCTGGTGTGTCAACTATTTCCAATCTATATCAAGGAATTGGGTGCTGGGACTGACTGTATGGTTGCTAAATTTGCAGATGACACCAAGATAGGTAGGAAAGTTACCTGTGAAAATGACGAAAGAAGTCTGCAAAGGGATATAGATAGGTTGAATGACTGAACAGGAAATTTAGCACGTGGAGCATATTGTGGAAACATGTGAACGTATCTATTTTTGAAGGAAGAATGGACTGCAGTACAAAGGAATCACAACAAATCAGGATGCAGGTACAGGAAGTGATTAGGAAGTCGAATGGAATGTTGTATGTTGCGATGGGATATTTGGCTACAGGACAGCTCAGCTAAGGACATTGCTGAGACCACATCTAGTGTTTATTGTACACTTTTGCTCTCCTCATTTAAGAAAGAGCATAATTGCTTTGACGAAATGAAATAAAAATTGCTTATTGTCACAAGTAGGCTTCAAATGAAAAGTTATCGTGAAAAGCCCCTAGTCGCCACATTCCGGCACCTGTTCGGGGAGGCTGGTACAGGAATTGAACCGTGCTGCTGGCCTGCCTTGTTATGCTATAAAAGACAGCTATTTAGCTCAGTGTGCTAAACCAGCCTCTAAGAACCCTAGAATAACTTAGAAGGTTCACTCGCATGATTCCTGAGATGAGGGGGCGATCTTATGAGGAAAGGTTGGGCAGGTTGGACCTGTATCTGTTGGAGTTTAGAAGAATGAGAGGCGATCTTATTGAAACAGATACGATCCTGAATGGACTGGGCAGGGTGGATGCTGAAAGGGTGTTTCCCCTTGTGAGGAGATTTGTTTTTTCTCTCAGAGCGTCATGAGTGAGTTGCTTTCTTCCCCATGGAGACGTTTTTTTATACAGAGGGAGGTACAACCTTGACTAACAAGAAGGTCAGCGGGTTTCGGCGGTAGCTGGAAATGTGGAATTGAGGCTCCAAGTGCCACAATCAGACAGCCATTGTCTTATCAGATGGCAGAGCCAGCTGGAGGGGCAAAATGGTATATTCCTACTCCTAAATGGTAGGAGTATGAACATTCATAGGTATGAGATCAATTGAAATGAAAATCGCTTATTGTCACGAGTAGGCTTCAATGAAGTTACTGTGAAAAGCCCCTAGTCGCCACATTCCGGCGCCTGTCCGGGGAGGCTGGTGCGGGAACAGGCGCCGGAATTGTAATGTTAGAAATATTTCAGTCTCCTAGCTCAAATGTGCTGTCTTGGAACAACTTGTAAGCAGGTCAGTACCAGCATTCAATTTCAAGTGATGTCACAACTTTAAACAAAAGTCAAATATAGATCTTATTAAATTCATTTTTTTCTTTGCTTCGTTTTTCCAGATTCTATGTGATCTGCTTTCACCCAGTGCTGAAAACATGCATCAAAGGTTACCCAACGTAATGCAAATGATGTCTCCACGATCACGAATTAAGGGAATTGTCCTGAACTCACTGAATTCGAGAAATTCCGCCAACCTATTTGAAAATTCATGTAAGGTGTGTTGCAGTAGGACATTGTGATATTTCAACCCGAACACAGCATACTTTCTTGAAAGATCAGAGGCGAGACCTTTACTGAATTTCCTTTGCATCTCTTAATGTGGAGATGCCGGCGTTGGACTGGGGTGAGCACAGTAAGAAATCTTACAACACCAGGTTAAAGTCCAACAGGTTTGTTTCAAATCACTAGCTTTTGGAGCACTGCTCCTTCCTCAGGTGAATGAAGAGAACATTCCAGAAACATATATATAGACAAAGTCAAAGATGTAAGACAATACTTTGAATGCGAGCATTTGCAGGTAATTAAGTCTTTACAGATCCAGAGAGAGGGGTAATCCTAGGTTAATCCCTCTTCCTAATCACTATGGTGGCTTTAACATGTTAAAACATCCCAAGTGTTTCACAGGAACATATTCAAAAGATTGACACTGAACCAAAGAAGGAGACACTAGGACAAGTGATCAAAGAGGTGGGATTTGAGAAGCATCTTAAAGGAGGTGAGAGAGATGACATGACAGGTTTTAGGTAGTGGATATCTGGAGCTTTGACTGAGGCAGAAGACAACATGTCTACCAGTAGTGTGCGAAGGAGCTGGAGGACACACTAAAGAGATCAGAATTAGAGGAGTGTGGAGATCTGAGATTTTCACAATTCATAGAATCCTAGAATCCCTACAGGGCAGAAGGAGGCCAGTCGGCCCATCGAGTCCGCATCAACCCTCTGAAGGAGCACCCTACCTGGACCAACTCCCCTGCCCTATCCCTGTAACCCCGTAACCCCACCTAACCTGCACATCCCTGGACACTAAGGGTCAATTTATATCATGGCCAATCCACCTAACCTGCACATCTTTGGACTGTTGGAGGAAACCGGAGCACCCGGAGGAAACCCACGCGGATAATGAGCAAACTCCACACAGACGTCACCCAAGGCCGGAATTGAACCCAGGTCCCTGGCACTGTGAGGTAGCAGTGCTAACCACTGTGCCACCGTGCTGTTGGAGGACATTTGAGAGATTGGGAGGGTTGATGCCTTAGACCAAATTGAATATGAGGAATGAGAATTTTAAAATCACAGCATTGGATCAATGGTGGATGTAGACCATTAAGCATAATTAATATTTTCATAATCTTTTTGTGGAAAAATGGGCGAAACATCTCAAAACTGGACCAATTTGATGGAGCTGGTCAACTAAACCTTTTATCAAGCCAACTATAATGATCCTGAAGTTGTGTCTTTTTGGGTGAAGGTCGTTCACCAACGTAGCTGGCATGATCATTCTGTGGAGAGTATAATGCGGTTAATATTTCAGATTGTTCAATGGCCTTCAGCAGAAACGTTAACTCTGTTTTCTTCTGGGCGGCACAGTGGTTAGCACTGCTGCCTCACAGCACCGAGGACCTGAGTTCAATCCCGGCCCCGGGTTACTGTCCATGTGGAGTTTGCACATTCTTCCTGTGTCTGCGTGGGTCTCACGCCCCAGAGCCCAAAGATGTGCAGGTTAGGTAGATTGGCCGCACTAAATTGCCCTTAATTGAAAAAAAAACAGAATTGGGCACTTTAAACTTTTTTAAAAACCTGTTTCTCTCTTCACGGTGCTGCCTGAGCTGGAGAGTGTTTCTGGCATCTTTTTGTTTTTATTTAGATTTCAGTGCTTCCAATATTTTGCTTTCTGATGGCACTTTTAATGATGAATTAACGAGTGCTGAATAGGTGAATGTTGCACGCACTTATGCATGAAAATACTGTTCTGTTAGGGTATTGTTGGAGCAATGGAGAGCTCTATTCATTCAATCTGCGATTCTGTATTTTCAGAAATGTGTCCTTTCTTTCTTTCTTAAAGGTGAATGTCGATACAGCTGGCATAGACCCTAGGCAAGAATGGAAAAGTCACTCCTACTGTCACTTAACCAAGCCAGCACAAGGGGTGAGCGGCAATCAAGACACACTGAAAAGATTGTCCACCAAACGAGCCTTCTCTCCTTCTGAAAAGAAGAATTCTTTAACAATAAAACGCAAAGCCAGAGAAGATAAACCTGGATCAACTGAAGGCTACAGTAAATGCAAAAAGCGAGGTATAGTATTCATTCAAACTAATCCATCGAAGATGAGTGCATGTTGGGGTGCATGAATAAGTGCATTTCTTTTGTTGATTCCTTGATTTTTACCATTACTTTAGAAATGGCGCATAGCAACCCTCTCCATTTATAATATCATTGTTTGACAAGGCAAATTTTACTTTTTCCTTATACTAGGATGATCATTTCCAGGAATTTTCCTGGTATTTTTAAGGACCATATTCCATTTATCCATGAAAACCATGCAGCAGGATGGTTCTCAAATCTTTATCAGTTTTAGCGCCTAAAATTCTTGTTCCTGTAGTAATGTATTGTTCATCGCAATAACAGTAAAAACCTTCTTGATATTGCAGCATATTTTCGACAAAGACTTTTGTAAATATTGTCAATAATTTGTATTTAATGAAATAATTTCCACTCTGATTAAGACCATGGATTTTGATATATGCATCTTAAAATGTTTTATTCAAACATGTAGCAAGATTACAGAGTCCACGCAGAGAACATGATGTCCTACCTAAGCTCGTTGATGCGTTTGACTTGGAGTGTTCCTTGTGTATGAGGTACATGGTGGTTCCTGCCATTCTTCTAGCGCTAATGCTAACTTGCTGCATGATTATGTCTTAGAATCGGTAACTTGCATTTTTACATCACCTTTTATAATCTCAACACTGCAAAACACTTTAAAGCCAATTAAATACCTTTTGAAGTGCAGTCACTGTGGTAATATAAGGCATGTGGTAGCCAATTTGCACACAGCAAATTCCTAAAAGCTGAAATTTGGTAACAATCCGATAATCTGCTTTTTTTTCCTTAGATGTGGATAGAGGAATAAATATTAGCCAGGCCAATCTGGTTAATTTCCCCATTTTTCTCTGAAATGCTACTTTCCATGCCTGATGAAGACCGGAGCTCAGTTTCATGTCAAGCAGTGCACCACCTGCAACTTAGCACTCCCTCAATACTTGCCTTTACGTAGCACCTTTTACGACTTCAGCACATCTCAAAGTAGTTGCCTTCATTCATTGAAGTAGACATACCGATGAGCTTCTATGTGGATAGTTGTCATTATGAGAAATAGGAGCAGATTTAGGCCATTTGATCCTTGGCGACGGCTCCATCATTCCTGCCTGATCTTTTAACTGCACTCCACTTTCCTGTACTCCCATATTCTTTATTACCCTCAACATCCAAAAATCTCTCAGTCTTTGTCTTCAATACACTCAACGACTGAGCATTCGTAGCTCTCTTGGGGAGATGATTCCAGAGATTGCCCCATCCTTTGTGTCTTAAATGACTGACTCCTTCTTTTGAGACTGCCACAGTGTTCAAGATGTTTAAAACATATCCCAAGCCCGGGGAAACAATTTCTCAGCATTTATCCTATCAAGGCTCTTTTATGTTTCAATGAGATCTACTCTTTCTCTTCTAAACTCCATTCTGGTCAATGTTCCCTCCAAGGACGATCCCTCGTCATCCCAGGAAACAATCTTGTGAACCCATATTGCACTCCCTCCAATGCAAGTATATCCTTCCTTGGATGCGGAGCCCAAAGTGTATTCAGTACCTCGGCTGCAATCTCCCCAAAGTCCTAGGCAACTTCTGCAAGACTTCTTCATTGGTATACTCCAGCCTTTTTGTAATAAGGGCTAACGTATCATTTGCTTTTCGAACTACGTGATGTATCTACATGTTAATTGTTATTCATGGACAATGAATACCAATAAATCTAGGGGAAGATTTTACGGTTCCCCAGCCACGTGTTTCCCGACCGTGCGGCGCGACTCTATCTTCCTGCCGCTTGTCATTAGGGTTTCTCATTGTAACCACCTCATGCCGCCATGAAACGCACTGGTGAGGATGCGCTGCCAGCGAGCAAAGTCAATCGCAACACCGGAGAATTGCAGTCCTCGTCTCTCGCCATTTAGAAAATATTCTATTTCTATTTTTCCTTCTGAATAGGATAACTTCTCACTTCTCCATGATATATTCCATCTGCCTTGTTTTTGCCCACTCACTCAACATGTCTTTATCTCTTTGGAGGCTCTTTGCATCTCGCTAAATGCTTATTTTCCCACATGACTTGAATAAATAACACACCACCGCCTCAGCCAAGTTATTGATGTAGATTGTAAACCATTGCAGCCCCAGCACTGCTCCTTGCAGCAGCCCCAGCACTGCTCCTTGCAGCAGCCCCAGCACTGCTCCTTGCAGCAGCCCCAGCACTGCTCCTTGCAGCAGCCCCTGCACTGCTTCTTGCAGCAGCCCCAGCACTGCTCCTTGCAGCAGCCCCAGCACTGCTCCTTGCAGCAGCCCCAGCACTGCTCCTTGCAGCAGCCCCAGCACTGCTCCTTGCAGCAGCCCCAGCACTGCTCCTTGCAGCAGCCCCAGCACTGCTCCTTGCAGCAGCCCCAGCACTGCTCCTTGCAGCAGCCCCAGCACTGCTCCTTGCAGCAGCCCCAGCACTGCTCCTTGCAGTGCCTCCCTTCATTGCAGGCTGACAACTGAAAATGACCCATTTATTCCTCGCCATAAACCAATCTTCAATCCCACGAGCCCGAGGGGCCTTCTGGCCGTTACCGGGATTGTCCGGTCCCTCAGAAAGCCAATGGACTGTTGTCTGAGTTGCCGAATCTCCCAACGGCAGATCCCACCACAGGGCCAGGAAATCCCAGCTCTAGTTTTGTGCAACACCTTCTGTGCAGCACCTTTTCCTTTAGTTCTCTGCCTGAAGGCAGGTTCAACCCACCAACTTGATCTCCACCACAGCTAGGGAATGAGAGCAAGTCTCAAATCCATCCCAACAGGAAGGGGGATCGAACCATGTGCTGTTGCCAGAAATCTGATCCGTACTGGCTGTCTAACCAACTCGAGAGTCTATGGCAGCATACACTTTTACATACATGTCGTAGACTGGAGCTAACGATAGTTTTGGTAGAGGCTCCAATTTCTTTCTATCATGTAGCTGACCAGTAATCTCTCCCATTCTTAGCGTCTGCCATTCGCAAATGTTGGAATGATTTGCAGGTTGATACTCAACCTATTTGGCCACACTATGAACACACCTTCCTTGGTCATCAAGTCCTGGGGTGGGACTTAAACTCCGAGCTTCTGGCTCAGAGACGGGGACGCTACCCACTGCTGCACAAAACATTCTACAGCACCTTATGGATTGGATTGGATTGGATTTGTTTATTGTCATGTGTACCGAGGTACAGTGAAAGTATTTTTCTGCAAGCAGCTCAACAGATCATTCAGTACATGGAAGAAAAGGGAATTAAACAAAATTCAAGAAAATACATGAGAATACATAATAGGGCAACACAAGATATACAATGTAACTACATAAGCATTGGCATCGGATGAAGCATACAGGGTGTAGTGTTAATGAGTCAATAAGAGGGTCATTTAGGAGTCTGGTGACAGTGGGGAAGAAGCTGTTTTTGAGTCTGTTCATGCATGTTCTCATACTTCTGTATCTCCTGCCCGATGGAAGAAGTTGGAAGAGTGAGTAAGCCGGGTGGGAGGGATCCTTAATTGGGGCTGGTTTAGCTCCCCAGGCTAAATCGCTGGCTTTTAAAGCAGACCAAGCAGGCCAGCAGCACAGTTCGATTCCCGTACCAGCCTCCCTGGACAGGCGCCGGAATGTGGCGACTAGGAGCTTTTCACAGTAACTTCATTGAAGCCTACACGTGACAATAAGCGATTTTCATTTCATTATGCTGCCCGCTTTCCCCCGGCAGCGGGAGGTGTAAATGGAGTCCATAGATGGGAGGCAGGTTCGTGTGATGGACTGGGCAGTATTCACGACTCTCTGAAGTTCCTTGGGGTCCTGGGCCGAGCAGTTGCCATACCAGGCTGTAGAATGTTTTGTGCAGCAGTGGGTAGCGATAAGATGCTTTCTATAGTGCATCTGTAAAGGTTGGTAAGGGTTAATGTGGACATGCCGAATTTCCTTCGTTTCCTGAGGAAGTAAAGGCGCTGTTGTGCTTTCTTGGTGATAGCGTCGACGTGATTGGACCAGGACAGATTTTGGTGATGTGCACCCCTAGGAATTTGAAACTGTTAACCATCTCCACCTCGGCTCCGTTGATGCTGCCAGGGGTGTGTACAGTACTTTGCTTCCTGAAGTCGATGACCAGCTCTTTAGTTTTGCTGGCATTGAGGGAGAGATTGTTGTTGTTACACCACTCCACTAGGTTCTCTATCTCCCTCCTGACTCGTCGTTATTTGAGATCCGGCCCACTATGGTCGTATCGTCAGCAAACTTGTAGATGGAGTTGGAACCAAGTTTTGCCACGCAGTCGTATGTGTACAGGGAGTAGAGTAAGGGGCTAAGTACACAGCCTTGCGGGGCACCGGTATTGAGGACTATTGTGGTGGACGGGTTGGTGTTTATTCTTACTGATTGTGGTCTGTTGGTCAGAAAGTCAAGGATCCAGTTGCAGATGGAGAGCCAAGTCCTAGGTTTTGGAGCTTTGATATGAGCTTGGCTGGGATTATGATGTTGAAGGCGGAGCTGTAGTCAATAAATAGGAGTCTGATGTAGGAGTCCTTGTTTTCGAGATGCTCTAGGGATGAGTGTAGGGCCAGGGAAATGGCATCTGATGTGGACCGGTTGCGACGGTATGCGAATTGACGTGGGTCAAGGCGTTCCGGGAGTATGGAGGTGATGCGCTTCATGATCAGCCTCTCAAAGCACTTCATTACAACTGACGTCAGGGCCACCGGGCGGTAGTCATTGAGGCATGTTGCCTGGTTCTTCTTTGGTACCGGTATGATGGTGGTCTTCTTGAAGCAGGTGGGGACCTCGGAGTGGAGTAGGGATAGGTTAAAGATGTCTGTGAATACCTCTGCCAGCTGGTATGCGCAGGCTTTGAGTGCACGACCAGGGATCCCGTCCGGGCCCGTCGCCTTCCATGGGTTCACTTTCAGGAAGGCCGATCTTACTTCGGAAACTGTGATGGTGGGTATGGGTGAATTATGGGCTGCTGGGGCACTCGTCAGCGGATTGTTGGTTACCTGCTTAAACCGAGCATAGAATGCATTAAGTTCATCGGGGAGGGGTGCGCTGCTGCCAGAGATACTGCTCGGCATCGCTTTGTAGCCCGTTATGTTGTTTAGTCCGTGCCACAACCGCCGAGAGTCTGTCTGTGACTCTAGCTTAGTTTGATATTCTCTCTTGGCATCTCGGATGGCTTTACGGAGGTCGTACCTGGATTTCTTGTATAGGACAGGGTCGTCTGCCTTGAACGCCTCAGATCTGTCCTTCAGTAGGGAGTCAATCTCGCGGTTGAGCCATGGTTTCCGGTTGGGGAACGCACGTACTGCTTTCTTTGGCACGCAGTCGTCCACACATTTGCTGACATTTGGTGGTGGCATACTCATTTCAGTTAGTCGCTGAGTTCTTAAATATGGACCAGTCCACTGTCTCTAAGCAGTCATGTAAGAGCTCTTCTGTCTCCTCAGACCAGCACTGCACAAACTTCTTAGCCGGATTCTCCCGCTTGAGTTTCTGCTTGTAAGCCGGGAGAAGGAGCACCGTCTTTTGGTCTGATTTCCCAAAATGGGGTCGGGGGATGGAACGGTAGGCGCCCTTGATTTTGTCGCCCCTCTTGGGACAGGAGATGTGCTGGTGGAATTTTGGCAATACACTCTTGAGGTTGGCTTTGTTGGAGAGCTTTTTGAAAAGTGAAATGCATGCCATCCACTGGCTCTTCCTTGTATGCTCTGCTAATTATAACCTCAAAAAAGCACATTTGCCAACACAACTTCCATTTCAGAAATATGTGTTGTGAGTCTTACTGATATTGTGGTTAGCCCTGCTGCCTCACAGTGCCAGGGTCACCGGGTTCAATTTCAGCCTTGGGTGACTGTGTGTCTGGCTGGAGTTTGCACTCCCCATCCCCCCCCCCCCCCCCCCCCCCCCCCCTCCATGTCTATGTGGGTTTCCTCCCACAGTCCAAAGATGTGCAGGTTAGGTGGATTGGCCGTGATAAACTGTCCCTTAGTGTCCAAAGATGTGTAAGTCCCAAAAGGTTGTTAGGTAATTTGGACATTCTGAATTCTCCCTCTGTGTCCCTGAACAGGTGCCGGAATGTGGCGACTAGGGGCTTTTCACTGTAACTTCCTTGCAGCGTTAATGTAAGCATACTTGTGGGGTGGGGGGGTGGGGGGGGGGGGGTGGGGGGGATTGGAATATCCCATTGGTGGGAAGGGCCGGGGAAATCTCACCCGAGGGATCTTCTCGTTAAAAAATCAAAGGCAAGAATTTATCATGCGATGTTTATCCCCACGTTATTGAATGGCCCTGGGTGCTGGAGCATGAGAAAGATTTAAGAGTAAAAGATACTAACAGCACAAATGATTTGTCTGAGAGGAATACTGCGAATCTAGGACATTAAAGAATGACGAATGATATAATACCGACATGGCTTGGATCAGAACCAACAGAAGAGGCAAGAGCAATGACTGTGATGATTTGGGTAGGTCTGAAGAATGGGAGCAGTAGAGTATTTACCTGCACACGAGAGGAAGGTGGAACAAGAAGTGGAGGAATGTCAAGGAAGCATAATAAACAACATCGAGCGAGTGGCTTGTCACAGAAAAGGATACAAATAATCATAGCAACTTGGCTAGTTCAGAATCAACAGTCTCGGTTAAACAGGTTGGGTCTGCACTCCTTGAAGTTGAGAAGAATGAGCAATGATATGATTAAAACATATAAGATTATTAGGGTGTTAGACAGGATAAATGTTGGGAGGATATTTCCATTCGTGTGGGAATGTAGGTCCAGAGGACAGAATGAGGGGGTGCTTATTTAAGACGGATTTGAGGACGGATTTCTTTTCTCAAAAGGCCGGTGAATCTTTGGAATTCTTTACCCGAGTAAGCTTTGGCCAAGACCTGGAAAGTTTTCAAGGCTGAGATCGATAGGTTTTTAATCAATAGCGGAAGTTAAGTTTACAGAGATAAGGCAGGAAAGTGGATTTGGTGTACATTACGTCAGTCATGATCTTATTAAATGGCCGAACAGGCTCGAGGGGCTGAATGGCTTATTCCTGTCTCTACTTCTTATGGTCTTGTGTAGTGAATGTATTTAGCCCCATGCTGAACTGGGTGGGTCTTAAGCCACCATTGTAATACAGAAAGTACTTTACAGTTACAGTGAAGTACTTTACAGAAAGAAGTAAAGTGGGAGTCATAACTTTCTAACCACTGTGCTAGCAACACTGTCAATTGTTTGTTAGCGAAATAATAATCACTTTATAATTTCAGCCTTATCTCGACCTCTTTGTGGTGGTGGTGTGTTCCGATTTATTCAGCAAGTCCAAGTTGGTGTGGCAACATGCACATGCATGTTGCAGTTTGGAGCGATAAATAGTGATAGTTGAAACTGCAACCGTCTTCATCACATGACTGACCTGGAATCTCCCCCATTTCTTTTGATATTTATTGAAAGGGTTTTCAGGTTGATGCTCGACCTGTTTGGCCATGTTATGAACACACCTCCCTTGATCACCAGGTCCTGGGGAGAGATTCGAACCCAGAGCTTCTGTCTCAGAGGCAGGGACGTGACCCACTGTGCCACAAAATCTTCTTTGTGCACCAATAAATAGATCAAAAACAGAGGCTTTATTATATTTAGAGTTTACAAACCAAAGCAAAAATATAGTTCTGCCTCTGCTGGACAAACTAGATCATCATTTAAAACTCCATAGAATCCCTACAGTGCAGAAGGAGGCCATTCGGCCAATTGAGTCTGCACTGATCCTTCAAAAGAGCACCCTAGCTCGGTCCTCTCCGCCACCCTATCCCCGTAACCCCACCTAACCTGCACATCTTCGGGCAATTCAGCATGAACAATCCACCTAATCTGCACATCTTCGGGCAATTCAGCATGAACAATCCACCTAACCTGCACATCTTTGGACTGTGGGGGGAAACCTGGCCACTCTGAGGAAGCTCCAGCACATGTATCATATTTAGTTACCATCATGCCTTCTTTATTAGCTCAACAGCAAATCTGGATTGAAGAGTTAGGCAGTGTGTGGATCAAAACCAGTGGCTCATGGCATTCATTGCACAAGAGACTATTGTAAAACAGCATTGAGTAAAATATATTTGCTGTGTGATATTATTTAAGTGGCTTATGGTTCTTTTAAAGTAGCATTAAGTGTTTGTACAAGCTCAACTAAGTAATGCAGTGGGTTAGGCAGAGAATTCTCATTTCTGAGACTTGGGCTCAGATCTAACCAGATCTTACCAGATGAGAATCTATTGCTGGTTTTGGGCTCAGATCTAACCAGATCTTACCATATGAGAATCTATTGCTGGCTGCAATTGTCCTACATAGCATGAGTTTAAACCGTGTCTGTCAAGCATGGGCTGAAAAGTGTTGCTAGTTTTCTTTAATAGGGACTCTCGGACACAGACTACAGGATCTCTGGTACAGACAATAGTACGAAATTCAGTGGTGCATCATGGGTTTGTTTATCTGGATTTGTTTATTGTCACGTGTACCGAGGTACAGTGAAAAGTATTTTTCTGCGAACAGCTCTAAACCAGATCATTTAATGCATGTAAATGAAGTACATAAGGACAACGCAAGGTCTACAATGCAAATACATAAACACTGGTATCAGGTGAAGCATACAAAAGTGTAGCATTAATCAGGTCAGTATATAAGAGGGTAATTTCGGAGTCTGGTAATAGTGGGGAAGAAGCTGTGTTTGAGTCTGTTCGTGCGTGTTCTCAGACTTTTGTATCTCCTGCCCGATGGAAGAAGTTGGAAGAGAGAGTAAGCCGGGTGGGAGGGGTCTTTGATAATGCTGCCCACTTTCCCAAGGCAGCGGGAGGTGTAGATGGAGTCAATGGATGGAAAGGAGTATTCTCTGGAGGTTGTAGCAGAGTAGAAGGGGACATAACTGTGCTTCCCCCACCTGGGAGTGCTTGATGCTGCCACTATGTGACTGAAATTCGAATTTCCATGCTCTGAGCATGAACATCGTTTCCTTGTTAGGGATGGAAAAAAGGTTTTACATTTGTGACACCATGACAGTAATTTCTACCATTTACCTCTATTGCAAGTGGTCTGCTTTTTTTTGCGTTTGCTTTCTTTTAGGTTGTACTATGAACCCATCACCACCCCCTGCGGACACACCTTTTGTCTTAAATGTATCGAACGATGCATGGATCACAGTCCAAAATGTCCTCTTTGTAAAGAAGTCCTACCTGAGGTAAGTCCATGTCATCTATCAGAGCAACCTCGGTGATCATTTCATTGTGTGTTGTAACTGTCTTTACATAGCTTATGATCAAAACTTGGCAAAAAAAATTGATTAGAATGATACCAGAACTGAGGGGTTGTAATTGTTGGGGAAATTGAACAGCTTGGGATTTCCTTTTTGCTGGAAAGGAGGGTGATCTTTAAGAGTGTGCAGGACTTTAATGTAGAACCATAGAATTCCTACAGTGCATAAGGAGGCCATTTGGCCCATCGGGTCCATACCGACCCTCTGTAAAAGCATTCCACCCTGACACACTCCCCACCCTATCCCCATAACCCCACCTAACCTGCACATCTTTGGATACGAAGGGGTAATTTAGCATGGCCAATCCACCTAACCTGTACATCTTTTGGACTGTGGGAGGAAACCGGAGCACCCGGAGGAAATCCACGCAGACACTGGGAGAACGTGCAGACTCCACACAGACAGTCACTCAAAGGTGGAATTAAACCTCAGTGCCTGGCGCTGTGAGGCAACAGTTGCTAATCACTGTGTCACGGTAGAGAAGATTGTGTGCAAAACTAGAACCCGAGGGCAGAAAGTCTGCAATATATCTGTTTGGCAATTCAGGAGAAACCTTTTTCACCTAAAGAATGGTTAGAATGTGGAACTTGCTCCCACCAGGACTAGTTAAGGGAAGCTACTTAAACACATTTGGGAACAATAAAGGAATAGAAGGTTACGTTGACGGATGAAGAGAGGTGAGGGGAAGCTTATGTGGAACATAAACATTGGTACGCACTTGTTGGGCTTCATGGCCCGTCTCACGACTGTGAATGCTTTGTAAAAACTACCAGCACTAGGCAGTTGTATTCTGAATGGCGTGGTTTATGTAAGTAACTCTCATTGCTACTGTGGTTTTATCTGTGGGTTAACATCCCATGTAAGCAGTGCAATGACTTCTCATTGTAAATAGAAATGTTAACACACTTGCTCTTCCTTCTTGCAGTATCAGGCACTGAGAAAGTATAATGGAACTGCTCTAATAGAAGAGTTAATTGAGCATTACCTGCCAGAGGAACTTGCTGAACGAAAAAGAGTGAATGATGAGGAGATGGCAGAATTGTCAAAGTAGGTCAATAGTAAAACCATTGCCATTTTGGAATTCCATTACTAGTGACGAGAGAATTACTAGTAATTTTGATTGAAAGAACTCTTCCCTGTCAGTATTTGTTCAGAAATCAAATAATTAAAGAATTATTCTTGACGTGATTACGCATTTGCTGTTACCAGTCCATTTCTGGAGACTTTTTTTGGTTACTGCCTGCCACTAATAAGGTGGAGTGATTTATGTTCAAAAAGAAGAATTAATGTACATAGTTCAAATGGTAAGTTTGCATATGCCATTAGGGTCAAGGCCATATTTAACACATAGACACTGCATGTTTAGCTTTGTACCCATGCAAAAGAAATATTTTTTTTCATTCTTGGAATGTGGGCATCAGTGGCCGGTATTTATTGCCCATCCCTAATTGCCCTTGGGGGAAAATGGTGATGAACCCCTGCCGTCAATATGGTGTCCGCCCACCCACAGTGCTGAAAGGGAGGGAGTTCCAGGACTTGGATCCAGTGACAGTAAAGGAATAGCCAATATGTTTCCAAGTCAGGATGGTGAGTGACTTGGGGGGGAACATCCAGCTGCCCTTGGCCTTCTAGATGATAGTGGCCGTGGTTTGGAAGGCGCTGTCTGAGGTGATTTGTTAGTTTCTCGCAGTGCATCTTGCAGATGGTACATCCGGCTGCCGCTATGCATCGGTGGTGGAGGGAGTGAATGTTGGTGAATGAGGTGCCAATCAAGCGGGCTGCTTTGTCCAAGATAGTGCTGAGCTTCTTGAGTGTTGTTGGAGCTGCACTCATCCAGGCAAGTGGAGAGCATTCCATTACACTCCTGACTTGTGCGTTGTAGATGGTGGGCAAGCTTTGGGGGAATCAGGATGTGAGTTACTTGCACATAATATCTAGCTCTTGACTTGCTGTAGTAGGTTCAGTATTTATATGGCTAGTCAGTTCAGTTTCTGGTCAATGATAATCCCCCAGGATATTGATGGTGGGGGATTCAGCAATAGTAATACCATTGAATATCAAGAGGTGATGGTTAGATTCTCTCTTGTTGCAGATTGTTATTGCCTAGCATTTGTGTGGCGTGAATGTTACTTGCCCAAGCCTGGATATTGTCGGTATCTCGGGAGTCGCAAATGGTGCTGAACATTGTGCAGCAAACGACTTCTGACCTTCTGATGGAAGGCAGGGTATTGATGAAGCAGCTGGAGATGGTTGGGCCTAGGCCATTACTCTGAGGAACTCCTGCAGTGATGCCTTGGAACTGAGATGATTGACTGACTGCCAACAACCACAGCCATCTTCCTTTGTGCCAAGTATGAGTCTAGGTCTCCCTCTGATTCCCATTGACTCCAGGGTTTAAAAAACATTTTTTTTAAAGTACCCAATTAATTTTTTCCAATTAAGGGGCCAATTACGCGGCCAATCCATCTACCCTGCACATCTTTGGGTTGTGGGGGCGAAACCCACGCAAACACGGGGAGAATGTGCAAACTCCACACGGACAGTGACCCAGAGCCGGGATCGAACCTGGGACCTCGGCGCCGTGAGGCAGAAGTGCTACTCACTGTGCCACCGTGCTGCCCTTTGACTCCAGGTTTAACATACATTGACACAGTGCGTGTCATGTCGTCGGGGTGTCCCAAAGCACATTACAACAAATTGGTACTTTGGTATAACTCATGTGGTAATGTGGGAAACACAACAGCCATTTCCACCCCAACAAGCTCTCATAAGCAGCAATGTGATAGTGATCAGATTATCTGTTTTTGGTGATGTTGATTAAGGGATAAATATTGGTCGAGGTAGCTCACCAGGCTAAATTGCTGGCTTTTAAAGCAGACCAAGCAAGCCAACAGCACGGTTAGATTCCCGTACCAGCCTCCCCAGACAGGCACCGGAATGTGGCGACGAGGGGCTTTTCACAGTAACTTCATTGAAGCCTACTCGTGACAATAAGCGATTTTCATTTTTCATATGCCCCTATTGTTCTTTTATGTCCACCAGAGGAAGCTGACAAAATCTTGATTGATCATCTCATTTGAAAGACTGCATCACTGAGGGGGCAGCCCACCTTCAGTATGGCAGAGCGTGTCTACCCACATTATTGCACTTGGGTTTCTGAAGTGGGGTTTGAACCCACATCCGTCCAACTCCCTACAGTCTTCCCTGGAGCATCCCGACAACAGGAACTCCTATGGGCAGCATGCTAGCACAAATGGCTAGCACTGTGACTTCACAATGCCAGGGCCCCAGGTTCAATTCTCCGCTGGGTTACTGTCTGCGCAGAGTCTGCTCTCCCCGTGTCTGCGTGGGTTTTCTCCAGGTGCTCTGGTTTCCTCCCAGTCCAAAGATGAGTTGGGTGGATTGGCCATGATAAATTGCCCTTGGAGACCAAAAAGGTTAGGAGGGGTTATTAGGAGGGAGCCCACTGCCATTTTTACTGGCCCAGAGTACTCAGCACTTATAAGAACATAAGAACTAAGAGCAGGAGTAGGCCATCTGGCCCCTCGAGCCTGCTCCGCCATTCAATTAGATCATGGCTGATCTTTTGTGGACTCAGCTCCACTTTCCGGCCCGAACACCATAACCCTTAATCCCTTTATTCTTCAAAAAACTATCTATCTTTACCTTAAAAACATGTAATGAAGGAGCCTCAACTGCTTCACTGGGCAAGGAATTCCATAGATTCACAACCCTTTGGGTGAAGAAGTTCCTCCTAAACTCAGTCCTAAATCTACTTCCCCTTATTTTGAGGCTATGTCCACTAGTTCTGCTGTCACCCGCCAGTGGAAACAACCTGCCCGTATCTATCCTATCTATTCCCTTCATAATTTTAAATGTTTCTATAAGATCCCCCCCTCATCCTTCTAAATTCCAACGAGTACAGTCCCAGTCTACTCAACCTCTCCTCATAATCCAACCCCTTCAGCTCTGGGATTAACCTAGTGAATCTCCTCTGCACACCCTCCAGCGCCCGTACGTCCTTTCTCAAGTAAGGAGACCAAAACTGAACACAATACTCCAGGTGTGGCCGCACTAACACCTTATACAATTGCAACATAACCTCCCTAGTCTTAAACTCCATCCCTCTAGCAATGAAGGACAAAATTCCATTTGCCTTCTTAATCACCTGTTGCACTTGTAAACCAACCTTCTGTGACTCATGCACAAGCACACCCAAGTCTCTCTGAACAGCGGCAAGCTTTAATATTTTATTGTTTAAATAATAATCCCATTTGCTGTTATTCCTACCAAAATGGATAACCTCACATTTGTCAACATTGTATTCCATCTGCCAGACCCGAGCCCATTCACTTAACCTATCCAAATCCCTCTGCAGACTTCCAGTATCCTCTGCACTTTTTGCTTTACCACTCATCTTAGTGTCATCTGCAAACTTGGACACATTGCCCTTGGTCCCCAACTCCAAATCATCTATGTAAATTGTGAACAATTGTGGGCCCAACACGGATCCCTGAGGGACACCACTAGCTACTGATTGCCAACCAGAGAAACACCCATTTATCCCAACTCTTTGCTTTCTATTAATTAACCAATCCTCTATCCATGCTACTACTTTACCCTTAATGCCATGCATCTTTATCTTATGCAGCAACCTTTTGTGTGGCACCTTGTCAAAGGCTTTCTGGAAATCCAGATATACCACATCCATCGGCTCCCCGTTATCTACTGCACTGGTAATGTCCTCAAAAAATTCCACTAAATTAGTTAGGCATGACCTGCCCTTTACAAACCCATACTGCGTCTGCCCAATGGGACAATTTCTATCCAGATGCCTCGCAATTTCTTCCTTGATGATACATTCCAGCATCTTCCCTACTACCGAAGTTAAGCTCACTGGCCTATAATTTCCTACTTTCTGCCTACCTCCTTTTTTAAACAGTGGCGTCACGTTTGCTAATTTCCAATCCACCGGGACCACCCCAGAGTCTAGTGAATTTCGGTAAATTATCACTAGTACATCTGCAATTTCCCTAGCCATCTCTTTTAGCACTCTGGGATGCATTCCATCAGGGCCTGGAGACTTGTCTACCTTTAGCCCCATTAGCTTGCCCATCACTCCCTCCTTAGTGATAACAATCCTCTCAAGGTCCTCACCTGTCATAGCCTCATTTCTATCAGTCGCTGGCATGTTATTTGTGTCTTCCACTGTGAAGACCGACCCAAAAAACCTGTTCAGTTCCTCAGCCATTTCCTCATTTCCCATTATTAAAACTCCCTTCTCATCCTCTAAAGGACCAATATTTACCTTAGCCACTCTTTTTTGTCTTATATATTTGTAAAAACTTTTACTGTCTGTTTTTATATTCTGAGCAAGTTTACTCTCATACTCTATCTTACTCTTCTTTATAGCTTTTTTAGTAGCTTTCTGTTGCCCCCTAAAGATTTCCCAGTCCTCTAATCTCCCAGCAATCTTTGGCACTTTATATGCTTTTTCCTTCAATTTGATACTCTCCCTTATTTCCTTAGATATCCACGGTCGATTTTCCCTCTTTCTTCCGTCCTTCCTTTTTGTTGGTATAAACCTTTGCTGAGCACTGTGAAAAATTGCTTGGAAGGTTCTCCACTGTTCCTCAACTGTTCCACCATAAAGTCTTAGCTCCCAGTCTACCTTAGCTAGTTCTTCTCTCATCCCCTTGTTTAAACACAAAACACTAGTATTTGATTTTACTTTCTCACCCTCCATCTGTATTTTAAATTCCACCATATTGTGATCGCTCCTTCCGAGAGGATCCCTAACTATGAGATCATGAATCAATCCTGTCTCATTACACAGGACAAGATCTAGGACCGCTTGTTCCCTCGTAGGTTCCATTACATACTGTTCTAGGAAACTATCGCGGATACATTCTATAAACTCCTCCTCAAGGTTGCCTTGACCGACCTGGTTAAACCAATTGACATGTAGATTAAAATCCCCCATGATAACTGCTGAACCATTTCTACATGCATCAGTTATTTCTTTGTTTATTGCCTGCCCCGCCATATCGTTACTATTTGGTGGCCGATAGACTACTCCTATCAGTGACTTTTTCGCCTTACTATTCCTGATTTCCACCCAAATGGATTCAACGTTATCCTCCATAGCACCGATGTCATCCTTAAATAACAGAGCAACACGACCTCCCTTACCATCCACTCTGTCCTTCCGAATAGTTTGCTACCCTTGGATATTTAACTCCCAGTCGTGACCATCCTTTAACCATGTTTCAGTAATGGCCACTAAATCATAGTCATTTACTTTATTCCGAATACTACGAGCATTCAGGTAAAGTACACTTAAGTTGGTTTTTTTTATCTCCCAGCTTGAGATGGTCAGGTCCCCATCTAAAGTACAAACTGGGGTGGTTTGACATACAATAAGATGTTAAGGGTATGCCACCAGCTCAGTGTAACTATGTCATCAGAAGGTTAAAACGGGTCTCACAATGGTGTAGGAATGGACCAGATTAATTCCATTTTCAAAGTGATAGGATCAATATCGTTGTGAAATGGCATGGTTAGATTGTTTAACATAAGGAACAAAGATGATTTTATGTTGAGTTGAGCCATCTATCTGTATTTATTTGTACTAAAATGTTACTGATATTAATAAGGTGAATGATGCTCTTTACTACCCAGTCTTTAATTCTGGAAAATATTTGTTTGTTTTTTGTCCAGTCTCAACAAAGCTGTGCCAATATTCATCTGCACCATGGCATACCCTACTGTCCCATGCCCACTGCACATCTTTGAACCTCGTTATCGGCTAATGATCCGGAGATGTATGGAGACTGGCAATAAGCAGTTTGGAATGTGCCTCAGTGATCCAGTTAAAGGGTGAGTGACAACAACTTTCAATTATATGGTACTTTTAACATATTAACAGCTCCCAAGGTGTTTCACAGGATTGTTGTCAACCAACATGTGACACCGAGCCGCAGAAGGGATAGACGTGGGGTTGGAGGCCACAATCTGATCACCCATGATCTTATTGAATGGAAGAACAGGCGTGTGGGGCCGAATGGCCTGCTCCTGTTCCTAATGCGCATGTTCCTAATAATATACTAAGACAGATAACCAAAAGCTTGATCAAAGAGGTAAGGTTCAAAGAATATAATAAATGAAAACTAAGAGGTAGCAAGGTTTCAGAGAGGAATTTCTGAACTTAGGGTTGAGGGACCTGAAAGCATTGCCATCAATGGTGAAGTGATTAAAACCAGGGTTGTGCAAGACATTAGAATTGGAGGAGGGCAGAGATCTTCGAGGGTTGTAGCGTTGGAGCTGAGCACAGAAGTGGGAAGGGTGAGGCCACAGAAGGGCTTGTAAACTTAGGATATACCTTTCTAGCACAGAAGGAGGCCATTCAGCCCAGCATGACCCAGAATCGCGCCCATGATCTGAAACATTGGGCGCGATTCTCCCAGACAGGGAGAAATCGTAAGGCTGGCGTCAAAACCGGGCGGGTTTGACGCCAGCCTCCCCCTCCCCGACCGGGAACCGATTCTGGTCCCCGGTCGGGGCTAGTATGCCGCAGCCGTGAACTCCGCAATCGCGGGCTTAACGAATTTCGTTAAGCCCGCTTGCCAGAGTTTGCGCCGGCTGACGCATCACATGACGTCAGCCGCGCATACGCGGATTGGAAGACTCCAACCCGCGCATGCGCGGATGATGTCATCGCGCATTTGCGCGAAACCCGTGCATGCGCGAAACCCGCGCATGCGCGGGCCGTGGTACTGCCGTGCCAATCGGTGCCATGGTTGCCAAGATCGGGACTTTACCGTCGTTTTTACGAACGGCCAGACCAGGTGTGTTTGCCGTTCGTAAAAACGGCCGTAAAGGGCTTGGAATTCGGCCCATCGGCCAGCTGAGAATCGCTGCTGGCCGTAAAAAAACGGCGGCAGCGATTCGTGTCGGGAGTTGGGCGTGGGGGGGGGGGGGGAGAATAGCGGGAGGGCGTCGGACTAGCGCGGCCGTAAAAATTTACGACCCCCGCTATTCTCCGCACCGTCGTGTGTGCGGAGAATTGCGCCCATTGACTTAATTATTGTCTGCATGGATTAGAAAATTGTCAATGTCTTTCCACTATTTAATAAGGATGTGAAAGCGAAGCCAGGAGACAATAGGCCTAATGGTCTGTCATTGTTGTGTGACAGTTACTAGATCGTGTTATTAGGGACCGAGTGACTGAGCAGTTGGATAAATCTGAACTGAGCAGAGAGAATCCGGCTCAAGGGGCTGTCTTACCTTACTCCCATTCTGTACACTCCTATGTTCCTGAGCTGGCCCTCTTTGAATATTATGCAATGTGCGTCTGGTTTAAACTATCCTTTTCTTCAAGATAAATGGCTTAACAACTTGTGGGGGAATGAGGTGAAATTCCTTTGTGTGTGTGTGTTTGTGTCAGGGGAAACCTCTGGAACTCACTATCACAGGGAGAAGCTGAGGTGAACAGCATAGCATCATTGAAGGGGCAATTTCATCAGTATTGGAAGCGACTGCGGTTTGTGCTGCTTTCTCTCCCGTTAGGTATGTGCGGCTCTGAAGTGGAAATTCACAGTTGGCTCTTCTTCACTGTTTGAGATATTGAGCCAATGTGAAAACCTTCCAAGTCTCTGTCAATGTCCTCTCAGCCATGATGTGGAGATTCTGACGTTGGACTGGGGTGGGCACAGTAAGAAGCCAAACACTTCTGTTGACCAGTCTTCTATTCCACCCATCACAAAAAACTAACCAGCCATGTACTAAAATTTGGAGTTTCTTTTGTGCAATATTATTAAATGCACCGATTATTGTGAGAAAGATCTTGCATTCAGATTGTGCTGTTAATCACTTCATTAGAAAGGGCTTTACAGCTGATTAAATACTTTTGAAGTGTCACACATTTTGTAAAGTAGGAAGCGTGATGGCCGATAAACTGCCGCAAGCTACCATAAATAAGAATTTGAAAACAGACATAGCTCCAGTCTAATATCTCCTCTGAAGGAAAGCTCCTCCAAAGATGCAGCATCCCCTCAGCACTGCACTCCTGACTCAGAAGGGCGGGTACTATCCATCGAACCACTTTCAGCCATTTAGAATCTTCATAGCTGGTACAGATATATTATAACTATGTTAATTTTATTCTGTGTAGTTTTGCTGATTATGGCTGTATGTTGGAGGTCAGAAGTGTCGAGTTCTTTTCGGATGGTCGTTCGGTCGTAGACACCATCGGCAGGCGACGGTTTAAGGTGTTGCGACACAGTGAAAAGGACGGCTACAGTACTGCAGATATTGAATACCTTGAAGATAAAAAGGTGACACTTTATCAAGGATCCCGTGCGTGATCTTTAAACCATCATTATACTTCGACTGAGAAACAGGCTCCGTATGACTCTTCAGAGGTTTGAAGAGTCAGACAAATTCAAACATTTTAAAAAATAGATTTGACAAAGAGTCCTCCAGACTTGAAACGTCAGCTCACTTCGCCGATGCTGTCAGACCTGCTGAGATTGTCCAGTATTTTCTGTTTTTGTTTCAGAAACGATAACTCCTTTTGTCTCTCCATAGGTGCTGCCAAACCTGCTTAAGTTTTTCTAGCATTTCCTGTTTTATTCAGATTTTCAGCATCTGCAGTATTTTGCTTTTATGATACTTTGCCAATTGTGTGACGGTTATTGCTGGAGTTGGATATGAAAGACCAGTCTTCGAATTAAACTTTATTTGCCACAGGATATTGCTTCCCTTGGAGAAACTGAGTAAACTGATAGAATCATATAGTATAGAAGGTGCCCATTTGCCATTGTGTTTGCATTTGGCCTTTTTTTAAATTTTCCAATTAAGGAGCATTGTCAATCCACTTACCCTGCACATCTTTGGTTTGTGGGGATGAGACCCACGCAGACACGGGGAGAACGTGCAGACATCACACGGACAGCGGGCCGGGCTCAAACCCGGGTCCTTGGCACCGTGAGGCAGCAGTGCAAACCATTGCTCCACCGTGCTGCCCGACTCGTTTGAGAGAATTATCCAATTAGTCCCTACTGCCCTGCTGTTCCTTGTATGATGAATGGGAGAAATTGGAATATGCATTAATATTTTATATTTGTTGCAGTAAAGTTTTTAAAAGCAGAGGTGACGATATAGATTTGTTGCAGTAAAGTTGTTAAAGAATCTAGTTTAAGGTATCCAGACTGTGTAAAAGGTGAGGTCACGATTGATTCTAACCATTTAATTGTTTACCTATGGAGGGCTAATGGAACATTATTATGATTGCTGGAAATACCCTGGGGAGTAGATCATTTGGGGGAGTGGTGTTTAGTCCTAGCTAACCAGATCATGGAACTTATTGGGATACGGATGATGTAATTCATTGGGGGGGACGGGGGGGTGGGACACCAGGTCTGTCTGTAGTTTTGCAGTTTGCCATAGGAGAGTCTGACGAGATAAGGATTTTAAGTTTAACAGTAGGTTTGCCAGATGCTCCTACGTTGAGCAGTACTAAGTGTACTGGTTCTGCTCTTGAAAGGGTCTCTCTCTCTCTCTCTCCAAAAATCTACAAAACTAAGCAAGTAATCTGTTTGTTAACTTTATTTATAAGTGGCATTTGAACTGTATTGGGTTGATTAATTGGAATAATAGCAGATATAGATAGTAAATTTAAGCTTTTCATTTTGTTCAAGAGCTGTTTAACTGAATTGTGAGGCTAATTTCTTTGATGTTAATGTGGGCAATTCTGTGTTTAAATTAAAGTTTGTTTTAACTTAAAAGATACCTATTGGTCAGAGCCATCACTCCTGGATCCTTTCCTCGCATTTTTACAAATTAAAAAAAAAAATTGTTTGCAGTCCTTGCCGGTATCCTAACAAATGTTAACAAAGGGGCTGGTTTAGCACAGTGAGCTAAACAGCTGGCTTGTAATGCAGAACAATGCCAGCAGTGCGGGTTCAATTCCCGTACCGGCCTCCCGACCAGGCGCTGTAATGTGGCGACTAGGGGCTTTTCACACTAACTTCATTGAAGCCTACTTGTGACAATAAGTGATTATTATTATTATTAAATGTTGGGGTCTAGTTCAGTATCCTAACTCGCTGTCATCCAATCTTTCCTCTATCCAATTCTCTTTTTGATAGTTTCTGTTGAATCTACTTTATTATAATAATCTTTATTGTCAGAAGTAGGCTTACATTAACACTGCACCACATTCCGGCGCCTGTTCGGGTGCACAGAGAAAATTCAGAATGTCCAAATGACCTAACAGCACGTCTTTCAGGACTTGTGGGAGGAAACCGGAGCACCGGAGGAAACTCACGCAGACACAGGAAGAACGTGCCGACTCCACACAGGCAGTGACCCAATCCTGGAATTGAACCTGGGACCCTGGAGCTATGAAGCAACAGTGCTAATCACTGTGCTACTGTGCTCCACCACCCTTTCAGAAAGCACATTCCAGATCACAAGAAATTCCACAGAAAAATGTCTCCTCAGCTCTGCTTTGGGTCTTTTGCCAATTGTCTTAAAATATTAGGACGGCATGAATTGGTGGAGGTGGTAGAAGTAGATCTATAGTCACATGCCATTAATATGATCATTGGTCAGGTAATTGCTCCACAATGTGTGCACTGAATAATGTGTAATCTCATGATCTTTTCCACACAACAGGTCGAGGGAGAGGACTATCCTGAACTTGTTCGTCTACATGACTTAGTTTATGATCAGGCATACATGTGGTTCGGCTCACTTGAGCAAATATTGAAGACTCGAATTCTGAGCCACTTTGGACCAATGCCAAGGAAGGATACAGATATACAGGTGTGTTGGCGCTTGGCTCTACATGTGGCAGAATTTCATTTCAGAGGTGGTTTTAGCCAGCAGACATCCAGCACAAGCCTTTCAAAAAAAGCAGCTCACAAAAGTATTTGCTGCATAGAAAGAGGCTTTTTAGCTGGTTAGCTCCACAAGAGCCTTCTCCCACCTCTCTTCAGATAACCTCATCTTCATCGCCTTCCAGTCTCTTCTCCATAATTTGCTTTTCTACCTTCTGTGCTATTCATCTAACTCATCCTTGTGGAAGCAAATTGCACATTTTAATCACTTGCTGGGTAAATAATTATCTCCCGAATTTTCGCTAAGATTTATTTGTGATTTGCTTTACCCCATAAGAGGGAACAGAACCTCTCTATAGCAACCCTATCAAACTTTCATAATTTTAAAGATCTCCACAAGGTGCTCTTTTTCAGAGGGTCAGTGCAGACTCGATGGTCCGAATGGCCTCCTTCTGCAGGAATTTTATGGTTCTAAGGTCAACTGGCTGGTTGGCTGACTGGCTGAGGCTGGTTTAGCTCACTTGGCTAAATCGCTGGCTTTTAAAGCAGACCAAGCAGGCCAGCAGCATGGTTCGATTCCCGTACCAGCCTCCCAGGACAGGCGCCGGAATGTGGCAACTAGGGGCTTTTCATAGTAACTTCATTGAAGCCTACTCGTGACAATAAGCAATTTTCATTTTTCATTTTTCAACTCCCAACCTTCTCTTTGAGATAAAAGACCCTTGCCCTGTTCTAAAATTTGAATAACAACAGTGCTTTGATTTTTGTCCTTTTTTTTGCTTGAAATGCCCTGGAGGTTAACTTTTTTAGTTCCTGGGTACTCCAGGGCAATCTTGAATGGTTGTTCATTCGAGAGGAGAATTCATTTTGAGCTCACTGTGTGTCCTTTCTGCTGATGACAGGCAGAAAAATGCGATGGTTTCACGCTGTTGAAAAAGGTTTTGACTTTTTCAGCATCCTGTTTCTACCTCTCCAATTCCGACGAACAGTCATATTGGACTCGAAACCCTAGCTCTATGTGTGTCTCTCTCTCTCTCCACGGACACTGCCAGAACTTTTCCAGCACTTTCAGTTTTGATTTCAGACCTCCAGCTTGTATCCCTTTTCCCGCCGATCTTATCTCTGTGTTTTTTTCTTTGTCTCCCAGGCGAGTCCGAATGGCCCGGGCTGGTGCTGGTGGTTGCTGGCCGTGCTTCCGCTGGAAAGCCGGGCTCAGCTTCCCTTCCTCGCAATGACGGCGCTTCAGGAACGCTTGAATGGTATTCGACGTGTGCTCTTATTCATGTCGCGCAACTGCCCCCGGTGACCGGCTGCCCGGTTTGAGTCCCAACTCGACCTGTAAGCTGTGGCAGGAACACTTGTTGCCACCACACAAGTGACGTTTTCCATGTATTACTGAAGAAGTCCACTGAAAGGAATCTCATCTAGTGAAGGATGTGCATAGTCAGGATGATGTGAAGAATGTTACTGATAATATAACCAATTGACGGCATTTAGTGCTGAAAACCGGAGTACATTTTTGTGACTATTTTTACAGCCTGAATCCCAAAATATCTTATTTTGAGAATGTATATTTTTGTTAAACCATATGTATATTTATGGAGGGGCGGAAGTTTTAAAAATTATTTATGCTTTCTTATCTACTTATATTTCAACCTTGGGTCTAGATAAAATATCTGCATGGGATATGCAATAGTTTGAAATGGTGATATTTTGTCCTCAAGGACGCGGTGAGGGGAATGATTTATTTATGTCTGGAAAACAAATACTGCAGAAGGTACATATTTGCAGGCAAGCTTCTTATCTGAGTGAATCGTTTGCATTTTTCTCAAAAGTGCCCTGCCAGTAATGTTCTCCTGTCACACTTTTTTTTAAGTGCAAGACCAAACACTTGTCCCCTTCCCGCTTTCCGTTTCCTGGCGTGTGAAAGAACTGACACCAAGGAAGCAGAAGAGCAGCTTTATTCATGGCGTGTCCAACCACAGTTTGATGGGTTATAGCTGCAAGAGGGCACACAAGAGGAGGCCTGGGTTGGCAACCCCTTTGAACGTCCGATTTCCTCTCGCCCCCCCCCCCCTCCCCCCCCCCCTCCCCCCCCCCCCCCCCCCCCCCCCTCTTTCACTCCCATCGACCTGCATTCGGTGCCTCCCTGCTGCGCCACAACTCTGATCAGGGACTTAAACTCTCTCCCACCGCAGATTGGCGCTCTGACCCATTGCGCCACTCTGCCAGCCCACACCTCCCTCGAGTTTAAAATGTATGTTTGAGAACTTGAGGTTATGTAGCATTTACGGCCTCCAGAAGCACCTCGTCTTCCATGGACATCATTGCGTCCAGCACAAATTAATTTGAGAACTGACCACTTAGTCTGGGGACGTTTGAGGTTTTTTTTAACTTGAAAACATTGTTTGCACCCAGTCAGATTTTGGACTCATTATATTATCAGTAACGTTCAGTATAACCTGAGAATTTGCACATTCCTTCTCATGTGTTCCCATAAAGCCAAAGTTAAATATATTTATTATCTTATTTTTGCAACTATCCATGTCATGCACACAGAGTATTCGGAATTGTGCAATAATTAAACTGCCTATACCGACAAAATCTGTCCCATTCTCTGTGTGAAGTATTATATCATACATCTTAAACCTTGGGCTTAATATACTAATGTTGATTAGGATAGGATAGCAGAATTCTGCCTTTTAATACACATTCTGATTATATAGTGTACCATTTGGTTGAGAACTTTATGTTTTGAACTGTATGTTTTAAAAACACTGTACTCGAATCATGTAACTTTGTTTAAATGTAGCGCGGGTGTAATTGTACAATTGATTTTTTTTTTTGTCTGTACACCATCTTAACTCGTCGATGCCCCGTAGCCTTAATAATTGTTAATTGCATTTCTGACAGTTAGCCAAACTGGACTATGTTAAGTGCATTTCAGCTGACCACACAATCTTTCATGCTTGAATGTAACGTGTTGCTTCAGTGTCACCACTCAGATACAGCTGTGAAGTAATTTTGAAGGCCTGCCGACCATCTAAAGGCTAGGGGTTTGGCACTGGTTTCTTCCAGGTTATCTCACGATAGCCTGCCCTATTTGCATTGAGTGGGCTTCGGTCACGAGTTGTGATCGGAGTCGAGCCCTGAATTATTTACATATGCGTGTCTTCCGGCATCACTCAATCGGAAGATTTAAGAACTGAGGGACAAAGATTTCTGTCGTCAGAAAGAGAACACCCAGATTGGCAGTGTGCTGTCTCCATTCCTGAGGTTTCGTTGTAACTGATCGCACGTTGTGAAGTGGTGAATTAGCGGCGTTTGACAGATATTTACCAGACAATTTCAATAAAACAACTGTGCCTCTTTAACCTGTATTTCCGCTTAAAATTATTCATGCACGCTACCAACATTTCAGTTTAGTCTGCATGGTACAATAATCCCTCCCGCTCAAACTGCTTTCCTTATCACAAACTATTACCGACTGCAAGGTGCATGTTCTGCTCTTGACCCTTATCATTATTTTCCTCTCCTTTGCAAATTGGCCTGGTGTGTCCTGAACCGGATAATGGGGCAAATTGTCCTGGTGTGTCCTGAACCGGATAATGGGGCAAAGGAAGAATTGATGTCAATATCTAAATTTCCATTCATTAACACTGCGGATGGAACCAGAATTTCGTTTGGCCACTTATTCAGCTGAGTTAGGTGAGCGCCCATTGTACTGCACAGTACCATGTACATATTTACAGCTGAAATTCACACGGAAGAAGGGTACACACACATGGACCTGGCTAAAGCAAGTGCTCACATATATTGTATTACATGCTAGTGTAAAGCAACTTCACTTTCACAAGATAGATGCAAATGACGGATTCCATTTTGACCCTTCTGAAGACATCATTCCAAGATAAAGAAAATGTTACATTGCCCCATTGTGTCAGAAACGTAGGGACAGAAATGGGAAATCAACTCGGTCCTGTTTGCTGAGATCATGGCTGAGCTGTAAAAATTAGGTTGCCGTGGTCCCAGATGACCATAAGCTGCTTTCCCCTTTGAGGGGGGAGAGCTGACTGGTGGTGGTTTAACGTGAGGATCACCACACCTCAGGCAAGGGGCAAGGTTGAGAAGGCAGGACCTTCATGAATAACTTCAATCGGTAGGGGACATTGAACCTACGCTGCTGGCCTCACTGTGCATCATGAACCAGTTGTCCCGTCAATTGAGCTAATCCAGCCCCTAGTAGAGAACAGAAGACGTAGGAGTAGGCCACTCAGCTCTGTTCCACCATTCAATAAGATAATGGCTGATCTGATTCTGGGCTCAGCTCCATTTAAAAAAATTAAAAACCAAGCCTCCTCTAGCTTCTAGGAAGAGAATTCCACACCCTAATTAACCTCATCTCTGTTTTAGCAGGGAGGCCTCAAATGTCCCTGAGTTCCAGTTTACTTCACTAGAGAATATATCCTTCTGGTATCCACTCAATCCAGCTCCTTCAAGATCTTACATATTTCAAAAATATATATTAGTTCTGTCCACCTTTCTTCTGTAACTCTAATTCTGTTGCCTAAGAAATATCAATCTCAGTTTAGACATTTTCCGCTGACTCGCAGTATTTTGAGGTAAATGGTCCCTGATTTCCATTTGTTTCTTGAGCGGTAGTGTCCCTTTCACAATGCTGTTAAGAAGGCCATACCTGGGTGATTCCTTACGCATGACGAAGTCCCCGGGGCGGGATTCTCTCAGCCTGGGGCCGGGCTAGAGAATACCCGCAACCAGCGCGAATCGCGCCACCCCGCCCCGACGACGGCATGCAATGCTCTGCGGAGCGTAGAATCGGCACCACTGGCACTGGCGTGGTTGGCGCGGCGCCGGTCGGGGGCTGTTCTACGCGGCTGACCCGCAGATTCTCGGACAGTGATGGACCAAGTGGCCGTCGTAAAGTCCCGCCGGCGCCGTCCACACCTCTCAGCTGGCGGGAACTTGGCATGGCAGGGTCGGGGGCAGCCTGTTGTGGAGGGGGGGAAGGGGTCCTACCCCAGGGAGGGGCCTCCGATGTGGCCTGGCCCGCGATCCGGGCCCACCGATTGGTGGGCCGGCCTCTCTGACTGGGGGCCTCTTCTGCGCCGGTCCCTGTAGTCCTGTGCCATGTTGCATCGAGACTGACGCGTTGAAGGGAGCCACTGCACATGCGCGGATCCCGCGGCGCCCATTTGACGCCGGGATCAGCAGCTGGGTCAGAATTGCTGATCCTGAGGCCATGTTGACGCCGTCGAGAAACGTGACGCCGTTTCCGACGGCATCAACACTTAGCCTCAGGATCACAGAATCCTGCCCGTCGTGTCTCAAGTGGCCCTTTCACCAGTTTTAACCCTTGGCCTCTTGTTCGAGTCTTTTTTGGCTCGCCCAATGAACCGTGTGTCAATCAACTTGCAGTTATATAGCTCCTTTAATATAGTTAAACATCCCAAGG
Organism: Scyliorhinus canicula; assembly: GCF_902713615.1. Classification (NCBI taxonomy): domain Eukaryota; kingdom Metazoa; phylum Chordata; class Chondrichthyes; order Carcharhiniformes; family Scyliorhinidae; genus Scyliorhinus; species Scyliorhinus canicula. Next base: position 12,527,007 of record NC_052162.1, on the reverse strand, counting down.
TGCTTCACAGGAGCATTGCCAAACAAATTTCAACACTCACCCACATAAGGAAACGCTTAGGACATTGCTTGGCTCACAGAGGTTGGTTTTAAGGAGTGTATTAAAGGAGAGGAGGGATAGAATTCCAGAGTGTAGGACCTGAAATGGCAATACCTTGTATAGTTTCTTAAGTTTTCCTTCCACTCAACTTACTTCAAGGAAAGAGAGCCCAGTTCCTCCAGACTATCTGTTGTGGTATTATATGTGAGTGACATCACTATGAAGCCTGGTAAAGGTAGATGTCATGGTGGGCATTCGCATGCATTCAATATCACAGCATTATCCTTTGCACAGAATGAGCAGTGCAGAAACAGATCATTTGGCTTAAGTGGTCTGAGCTGATCTTTACACTTCATCCTCGTTGACATGAGAAATGAACACTTGAGCGTTTTCTCTCACCTCCAGAACTCAAGTTGCCATCTGACTGGGTCAATTACAATTTTAGCCTGACATCTTTGGACTTGCACTCTACTTGCTCCAGCAATGTAACCAAGCATGTGCTCTGATCGTGGCTTCTCTACAAAAGTTGTAAGCACTGACTATTTTAACTGCTCCAAATCCCTTTCCAGTTCACCTCCTGCACCATCCACTGCGATACCAGTTTCTCTTTCCAATATAAAGCACCACCTTACACTTGCCCATATTGAGTTTCCTGAAGCAATGTTGCATTGAATAACGGTTTCAGTGCTGATCGAAAGTGAATGTCACAGTATTTTGGTGCAGAGTATAGCATCCCCAAAGTGCAGAAGGCGGCCATTCGGCCCATCGAATCAACACCAGCCCTCTGACAGAACATCACCTAGGCCCACTCCCCTGCCCCATCACCATACACATTGAATATGGCCAATCCAGCTAACCTGCACATCCTTGGACACAACAGGGCAATATAGCATGACCAACCCATCCAACATTTTGAGCCTTTGCCCTCTCTTCCCTCCACCATCCAAATCTTTGATTCCAGTCTGTCCTGCTTACAGAAACTAATGCGAACTTGTTTTGAGTTTGTTTTTACTCTTATGTTCTCTTCATTGCATGTCATTTTGTTTCGGGAACTCACAGGGCTGTGGATGCAGAGGGATCAATTGGAGCTTTGAAGACTGACATCAGTAAATTTCCATTGAGTAAATTAGGATATCAGGATATGGAGCAAAGGTGGGTGAATGGAGATGATGTCGGAGCAGGCAGGACGTGCTCAATATCCTCCTTCGCTTCCTGATTGCTTAGCGAGTGGTTAGGATCACAAACGTCAGCCCGGAGAGTGTGGTGGAGGCAGATTCAACCAGGACTTTCAAGAGGGAATTGAGTAGTTATCGGATGCAAGGCGACAGGGGAGAAGCAAGGGAGTGGGACCATCTGAGTAACTCTTGCAGAGAGCCAGTATGGACACGATGAGCTGGATGGCCTGTGCTGTTGCCATTCTATGATGGTAAGGTTCCTCTATTTTTCTACACACCATGTACTCAAGAAGCAAATATTTAAGTAAACTCAGATTTGGTAGTGCAATTAACTGAAATGTCTGTTATGCCTACAGTTAAGACAACTATGATGTAAAATAAAACCTTGCACAACCTGTAGGGCAAAATTCTCCGACCCCCACGACGGGTCGGAGAATAGCGGGAGGGCCTTCCCGACATTTTTCCCGCCCTCCCGCTATTCTCCCCCCCCCCCCCACCCAACTCCCGACACGAATCGCTGCCGCCGTTTTTTTACGGCCGTCAGCGATTCACAGCTGTTCGATGGGCCGAAGTCCCAGCCCTTTACGCTGTTTTTACGAACGGCAAACACACCTGGTCTGGCCGTTTGTAATAACAGCGGGAACAACTCGCTTTTTATAACCATGGCACCGATTGGCACGGTAGTACCACGGCCGTGCCAAGGGTGCCATGGGCCCGCGATCGGTGGGCACCGATCGCGGGCAGCGGGCCCGATGCCCGCGCACTATTTGTCCTTCCGCCGCCCCGCAGTATCCATTCACGGGGCGGCTGAGGGGCATCCCGGCCCGCGCATACGCGGGTTTCGCGCAAATACGCGATGACGTCATCCGCGCATGCGCGGGTTGGAGTCTTCCAATCCGCGCATGCGCGGCTGACGTCATATGACGCGTCAGCTGGTGGTACCTCCGGCAAGCGGGCTTAACGAAATTCGTTAAGCCCGTGATGCCGGAGCTTGCGGCGTCGGGCTGCTAGCCCCGACCGGGGACCAGAATCGGTTCCCGGTCGGGAAGGGGCGCGCTGGCGTCAAACCCACTCGGGTTTGACGCCAGCCTTATGATTTCTCCCGTTTTGGGAGAATCGCGCCCGTAGTTTGTGGTCTTTATCCTAAACTCAATCCTAAACATGATGCTCCAACATTAAGTGAAGAATATTGTGGAACATATCAATAATCACATTGATAAGGATGATATTCCAACTTCTGCCTGATCATTAAAGCCTCCTTGAATAGTAGATGTTCCATTGTTTTCCAGTGTGCACTCTGATTATATGTTACATTTTCTTTGTTAACACCTCCCAAGCCCATGACCCCCCATCATCTCAAAGGACAGGCGCAGCAGCCACAAGACATCACCATGACTTATTTTATTCATTCACTGGATGTGGGTTTTGCTGTGAACTCCAGCTTTTATTGCCCAACCTTAGTTGCTCCTGAAAGATGGCGGGGAATAAAACTAAGTGTCTTACAACTAAGTAGACCAACTCAGGATGGTTACAACTCAACCACATTGTTGTGATCGGAGTCACTTGCATGACGGAATCTTCCCATAGTTTGTCAGAGTGTTGCTTTCAGCGGGAAAATCTGCATCCCGCTGTCCAGCTACGCACTTGGTGTACAGAAACTCTGGGGCAGGTTTCCGCTGTCACTCTGCCGGGGTGGGCAAAGGCCTGATAGAGCCGGCAAGGACAGCTCCACAGAGGTCAGGGTGCCATCTTTAAATGGCGTCCCAATCTGCATTAGAAATGAATTCCCCCTCTCCCCACGTACCCGGACGACCCTCCAATTTGCATCGGGGCAACCTTACACCCCTGCCCCACACAATCATCAAGGCAACCCCTCCCCTCAACAAAAAAGAGGGCAACACCCCCCCCCCCCCCCACCGCACCAACAATGGGGTAATCCTCCCTCCACACAGGCATCGAGGTAACTCACAGTCCCCTCCCCCCGCATCACACTCTGGCATTAAGCCAACCCCCCCCCCCCCCCCCCCCCCACACACACACACAAGCCCCCACCAACTGTTGTGTATTCAGAATGTTTTTAGTGTTTCCCCACAGACAGCCTTATAGCTGAACAGGAGCACTTAAAGAGAACGGTTGCATGATGTCAAGCAGGCAGTCTAACCTTAGCACTACTGCAGGTATCTTTTTGGTCTCATGATCGAATGCTTTTCCAACTCTCTGTGCCTTTACTGAACAGTAATCCATTCTGCTTCTCAGTTTCCCCGGTTCTGTTAACCCCAAACTCCTTGGAAACCTCTCTTAATTTCTTTAGTTTCCTTAGCTAGCTGGACTTCAGATTTCCTGCATTTGTTTTCTTAACCATTACCCCCATAGTATGGCTTTTCTTCTAGAAAAGCTGAGAGAGATGTTCACTCTCCAGCCTTCTAAGCCAACTGCTTCGAGCAGAGCTGTGAGAGCTGCCTCCTCTCTCACTACACAGCTCCAACTGCAAACAAATTAGCCAAATTAAAACTTAAATGCGTCTCTACCTTACAAGTTCCCAGTTGCTAAGAAACCCCCACATGCCTATGCCTTTTATTTATTCTTTACATTGTAGCCCTCTCTAAGCACAATATGAACACAGTTGGAACTTAACCAACCCCCACACATACAAACAACTTTGTCCAGCATGAATCTAACTATAGGCTTTACCCTTCCAGACACAGAAACATTAAATAAAATCCGCTTAAAGCAATACCTTATTTCTAATGTTTTCCAATACAAATATCAAAAGTATTTCAAAGTACCTTAAAAGTACCTTTGATTACCTCACACTTGCTAGACCGTTTCAGAGTCACATGAAGTCAGACCAGGTTAGGATGGCAGATTTCCTTCCCTAAAGGACTTTAGTGAAATAGATGGGTTTTCACGACAATGACTGAGACCCGCTTTCAACTCCAGATTCAGTGACTTGCTCCGGTGAGGTTTGAACCCATTTAGATTGGGCCTTTAGATTTATAGACCAGTGATGCTACCACTACACCAGCATCTCTCCCCTTGATCATAGAATGAATGATGTCGTGCAGAAAATTCAGCTGTCCATATGATGACACCCGATAATATATATTCCTAGTGATTTTGGCTGAGGAATCTATTGTCCAAGGTATTCCTGCTCTTCTTTAAATCAGTGCTTCAGGATGTGCCTCAGATCAAGCTTTATCGCGTACTCAAGTCTGTGGCATGACATAAATACTGCCAACTTAGCCACAATTGACACAATATTTAAAAGATTGTGTAGAGTTCCATTAGCTGCACTTAAATTTTGACCACTGGAGACTTTTCCTTTTGAAGATTTTAGCAAAAGCTGGAAAATGAAAAACAAATGCTTTAGAAATTCATTTGGCCTGAGTTGCATGTATTATAAATAACCACTTGTGTGGCCTCCAGTTATATCTCTACTGCTGGGAATTATATTGTTGTTAAATAAATCTGGAGAGTAGAGTAGCCTGTAGAAGACCATCGAAAATGAATACATTCCAGCAGCTCACTGACCAGGAATCAGCAATCAACATATTGCCCAGTAAGCAGTCCAGCAAACATCAATGGGAATCAGGGAGAAAACTCTCTGTTGTTTGGACTCACACCCAACAGAAAGGAAGATGGCTGTGGTTGTTGGAGGTCGGTCATTACAGCTGCAGGGCACAACTAGAGGAGTTGGGGAGTGCCTTAGATCCAACCATCTTCAGCCACTTCATCGATAACCTTCTTTCCACCACAAGGATAGAAGTAGGTATGTTCGCTGATGACTGCAAAATCTTCAGCACCATTCGCGACTCCTCAATCTGAAGCAGTCTATGTCCAAATGCAGCAAGACCTGGCCAATATGTCTGCTTGGGTGGGCAAGTGGCAAGTAACTTTCCATAAGTCATCAGAGCAGAAGTAGGCCATTCGGCCCATCACAAATGCTCCACCATTCTATGATATCATGACGGATCTGATACTCCTCAACTCCACTTTCCCGCCTTATCCCGGTAACTGTTGATTGCCTTGCTGATTAAAAATCTGTCTGTCTCAATCATGATCATGTCTAACAACCCATCCTCTCTAGCCCTCTATGGTAAAGAATTCCACAGATTCACTAGAGAAGAAATTCCTCCTCATCTCTGTCTTGAATGGGCGACCCCTTACTCTGAGATTATGCCCTCTGGTCCTAGACTCTCCCACAAGAGGAAACAACCTCTCAGCGTCGACCCTGTCAACCCTCTGACAATCCTATGGACAGCATTTCTGTTTAGGAGACTAAGTTCTCCCGTCGGAAGTACATTTATGCATGGCTAGGAGCTCAAGGGAGTCTTCTAAATCCTGCAAACGGGCCATCATTCTGAGCAGACGGTCTGATACCAATGTCCGATAGCTGGCCTCCTCACCCCCCCAAAACGCAAATCCTGCCACCCTGACAAGTAGGGACATCCTCCCCTCCAAATCACGGGAATTGCTGGGTCATCCCTCCCCACCTCCACCCCCCCTCCCCACACACACACAGCATGCACGTGTGAGTGTGACCCAACACCCCAAGACCCAGATACCCATGAGTGACCCACACCAAAGACCCCCACCAGAGATCCCCATCAGAGACCCCCATCAGAGACCTCCTTCAGGGACCCTCATCAGACCCCCACCAGAGACTATCAGAGCCCCATCAGAGACACCACCAGAGACCTCCACCAGAGAGCCTCACCAGAGAGCCTCATCAGGGTTGCCACCAGAGGCCCCCACCAGAGACCCCTCCCACCAAAGAGACCAAGCAGAGACATGCACCAGAGACCACCATCAGAGAGCCCCTCCAAATCCCCATATTAGAGACACCCCTATTAGGCACGCCGGATATCAGAAATCCCCTCCATTTCAGAGGCCCCTGTCATGATATATATCCTCTCTCCCTCTCTGATAAGGGTCTTTGGTGGAGTTCTCTGATGAGTATCTCTGTTGGGGATGTCTGAAATGGGAGGGTATCTGATGGGGAGTTTATGATGGGGGGGGGGTCTGATAGGTGAGTCTGATGGGGAGTTTTGATGGTGATATATGGTGGGAGGGTCTGATGAAGGGTCTGATGGGGATCTCTAGTGGGAGGGTCTGATGGGAGGGTGATGGGGATCTCTGGTGGAGGGGCTGATGGGATCTCTGGTGGGAGGGTCTGATGGGAGGATCTGATGGGGATCTCTCGTGGTGGGGCTGATGGGATCTCTGGTGGGAGGGACTGATGGGGGTCTCTGGTGGGAGGGTCTGATGGGAGGGTCTGATGGGGATCTCTGGTGGAGGGGCTGATGGGATCTCTGGTGGGAGGGGATGGGGGGTCTCTGGTGGGAGGGTCTGATGGGAGGGTCTGATGGTGATCTCTGATGAAGGATCTGATGGGGATCTCTAGTGGGAGGGCTGATGGGGGTCTCTGGTGGGAGGGGCTGATGGGGGTCTAGTGGGAGGGGCTGATAGGGGTCTCTGGTGGGAGGGGCAGAGGGGGGTCTAATGGGGATCTCTGGTGGGAGAGTCTGATGCGGAGTTCTGATGGGGATCTCTAGTGGGAGGGGCTGATTGAGATCTCTGGTGGCAGGGGCTGATGGGGGGTCTGATGGGGGTCTCTGGTGGGAGGGCAAGATGGGGGGTTTGATGGGGAATTCTGGTGGGAGGGTCTGGTGGGACGGTCTGATGAGGGTCTCTGATGGGGGGATCTGAAGGGGAGACAGGGTGAGCTGTGCAGGATTTACATTGAGGGTGGGAGGGGGCCCTCTGATAGGTTTTGGGGGCACCTACATTAAATATTTACCTGCTTGACCCACCGTGAGGTCCACCTTATCAGGGCCACTCTGGCAAATGATTGCACTAATCCCCGCCTGCGTGAACCCAGGCCGTGGGGCCGGAACATCACGGAAGGGAGGAGAGTCTAGTGTCCCGTCCATTAATAGGATGTAATTGGGTTGAAATGACCCATTTGCATCCTCCCACTAGTGTGGGGCACGAACCGCAATGCCATCACCAGCAGAAGACCGGAGCATCGCAAACGGATCAGCGGCAGGTGGCGGTCCCGTTTTTTGCCCAAGGGAAGATTCTCCACCGCATCGGGAACTCCGCTACGGTGGGAGGCAGCGGAGAATCCTGGCCTATATGCCTCAACAAGGTCAAGCCTCATTCTTCTAAATTGCAATGACTGCAGGCCCAACCTACTCAACCTCTCCTCATAAGGAAACCTCTCCACATCCGGATCACCCCAGCGAGCCTTCTCTGGACTGCCTCACAAATGCAGGCCAATCACCATTTCCAAAAAACGAGAATCTAACCATCGGCCCTTGACATTCAATGACATTACCATCACTGAATCCCGCACTATTAACATCCTGGGGGATTACCATTGACCAGAAACTCAACTGGACTGGCCACATATGGTGACGAGAAGAGCAGGCCAGAGGCTAGGAATCCTACAGTGAGTAACTCACCTCCTAACTCCCTAAAGCCTGCCCATAATGTGCAGGGCACAAGTCTGGAGTGTGACGGAATACTCCCCACCTTCCTGGATTAGTGAATCTCCAACCACACTCAAGAGGTTTGATACCATCCAGGAGAAAGCAGCCCACTTGATTGGCACCCCTTGCACAAACGTTCCCTCTCTCCACCACTGATGTACAGTAGCAGTTGTGTGTATCATCTACAAGTTGCACTATTTGATTTTGATTTGATTTGATTTATTATTGTCATGTATTAGTATACAGTGAAAAGTATTGTTTCTTGCAGGCTATACAGACAACGCATACCGTACACAGGGAAGGAAGGGCTGACTGTAGAATATAATGTTACAGTTATAGCAAGGTGTAGAGAAAAGATCAACTTAATACGAGGTAGGCCCATTCAAAAGTCTGATGGCAGCAGGGAAGAAGCTGTTCTTGAGTCGGTTGGTACGTGACCTCACTTTTGTATCGTTTTCCTGACGGAAGAAGATGGAAGAGAGTATGCCTGGGGTGTGTGGGGTCCTTAATTATGCTGGCTGCCTTTCCGAGGCAGCGGGAATTGGAGACAGAGTCAGTAGGTGGGAGGCTGGTTTGCGTGATGGACTGGACTACATTCATGACCTTTTGTAGTTTCCTGCGGTCTTGGGCAGAGCAGGATCCATACTAAGCTGTGATACAACCAGAAAGAATGCTTTATATGGTGCATCTGTAAACGTTGGTGAGAGTCGTAGCTGACATGCCAAATTTCCTTGGTCTTCTGAGAAAGTAGTCGTTGGTGGGATTTCTTAACTATAGTGTCGGCATGGGGGGGACCAGGACAGGCTGTTGGTGATTTGTGCACCTAAAATCTTGAAGCTCTCGACCCTTTTTACTTTGTTCCCATTGATGTAGACAGGGGAATGTTCTCCACTACGCTTCCTGAAATCGATGACTCCTTCGTTTTGTTGACATTGAGGGAGAGATTATTGTCATTGTACCAGTTCACCAGATTCTCTATCTCATTCCTGTACTCTATCTCATCACTGTTTGAGATCCGACCCACTATGGTAGTGTCATCAGCAAATTTGAAAATTGTGTTGGAGGGGAATTTGGAACGGGACTCACCAAGGCTCCTTCAGCAGCACCTTCCAAACCCATGACCACTACCATCTAGAAGGACAAGGGCAACAGACACATGGGAACCCCACCAACTGGAAGTTCCCTCCAAGCCAAACACCATCCTGACTTGGAAGTATAATGCCGTTCCTTCATTGCCGCCAGACCAAAATCCTGGAATTGCTTCCCTGTCCCACATGGATTGCAGCGGTTGTAGAAGGCTGCTCACCCCACCTTCTCAGGGGCAATTAGGGATGCCCAATGAATCCTGGCCTAGCCAGAGACACCCACATCCCTTCAATCAAAAACAAAATTGAAATTAATTGGTAATCTATACTGTGCTAACTCATAAAAGCAAATATCCAGTTCTTCCAGGTGAGAAGTCTGGTTCTAGACACTATTGCATTCTTCCAAGTCTGGCATCATGCAGCCCCCCCCCCCCCCCCCCCCCCACTCCCCCCCCCCCCCCCCCCCCCCATTCCTTCTGGTTTCCACTGGCAGCCACATCTTCAGCTGCAAAGGCCTTAATCTTTGAAAATACCTTTGTGAAGTTCTCTAACTCTCTACCTCTCTCTCTGACCCTTTAATATGTACCATTCAGGGGCTGGTTTAGCACAGGGCTAAATAGCTGCCTTTTATAGCAGACCAAGGCAGGCCAGCAGCACGGTTCAATTCCCGTACCAGCCTCCCCGAACAGGCGACGAGGGGCTTTTCACAGTAACTTCATTTGAAGCCTACTTGTGACAATAAGCACTTTTAATTTCATTTCATTAAAATCTAGTTCTTTGTTCAAGCTATTGGCCATCTTTCTTAATCTAAAAGGTGCTATATAAATGCATATTGTTACGGAAAAACATTTTGGAGAAAGGACAATTCGTAGAACTAGGAGTTATAGTATATAGAATGACACAATATTAGTGTAAACAAGCTAAGTGTTATCATTAACTAATCTTGCCACTACTATTGTATTCTGTCACAATCTCATCCTTCAACCTCAGTTCCCAAGTCCAGTCCCATGGTCACCTTTACTTCTGGCTTCAGCACCATTAGAACCTCAGCCTATTCCAGACTACAGTTGCAGGTCACAGAATATTGACACCACTCCCTCTTGCTTCAGTTTGGGCCTTGTGTCTCTTCCCAGTCCAATTCTCATTCCCACCTTTTCAATACTGAAAATTATGGGAGGGGACATATCCCAACCGTCCCTCCCCAATCGAGAAGTTGGTTGGCTTAAATCCATCAGCCCTGGGGTGGTAACACGCCAGGTCAGCCTAAACTGAATATGAGGCTTCCACCCCTCAGGGACAGGAAGTCTTAACCTCGAGAGTTGCCAGACAAACTGGTTGCCAGCAGCTCTGTAGTCCCAGCAAATCCAGGCGCAAGCAGTGACCACTGCTGGTACTACCAACAGTCCCTCATGGGTGTCGGACTTGAAGGTGAATCTGGGCATTTTGGTGGGGCATGGAATGGAGACCCCAGCGAGGGATTATAGCAGACCAAGGCAGGCCAGCCCCCAGGGGGGGGCAGCTGAATGTGGGAGACTGGGGGAGGCACAGAGTTGTGGAAAGAAATAAAGTTTTATGCAATAACAATTATTTACACGGCACGAAAGACCCCAGCCGGGTCTCTTCCTGTCGATACCCAAACTGGTCGACTTTATACAGAAGTTTAGCTCTGCATGGTTTAGAGTCCCCATCCCCTTTAAAGGGGGAACTTGTATTCAGCAAGACTCACGGGGAGTTTAATTATTTCCATTTCCTAAGTCCCATGAGGGCAGCACAGAGGACAGTGCAACAAAAGTCTCAGACCTTAATGTACGACAGGTAATATATTTTAAAAGGACTTGTGTTAATATACCTTTCACAACATTCCAAAGCACCTAGTAGTCCAATGAAGTACTGTTGAAATACAGTCACTGTTGTAATATTGGAAATGCCGCGGCCAATTTCTGCACAGCAAGCTCCCACAAACTTTAATGCTGTTACAATAATCAATTTTTTGCAATCTTGATTGAGGGATCAATATTGTCGAGGACAACGGGGATATCTTCCCTGCTCTTTTTCCAAATAGAGGCTTTCACATTCCACCCGAGAAGCCAGATTGAGCCTGATTTCAATGTCTCATTTGAAAGGCAGCATCTCCAGCAATGTAACACTCCCTCAGTACTGCACTGGAGAGTCAGCTTCGGTTTCTTTTTGTTGCGCTCAAGTTCTGGTGAGGGGCTTAAACGTACAATCTTCTGACCCAGAGACAAGAACTGTTTAGCACACTGGGCTAAATCACTGGCTTTTAAAGCAGACCAAGGCAGGCCAGCAGCACGGTTCGATTCCCGTAACACCCTCCCCGAACAGGCGCCGGAATGTGGCGACTAGGGGCTTTTCACAGTAACTTCATTGAAGCCTACTTGTGACAATAAGCCATTTTCATTTCATTTCATTTCAAGAAATGTTTGCTACCCACTGAACTGCAGCTAACAGCTATAAAGGTTATGTAATCTTTGGTGAAGTTATGACACAAATGGTAAGCATGCTTGTAAATTCCTACCTCTGCTATTTTAACAAAGGTGTTAACAAGTTGAAAATAAACAGGGCAGCACACCAATTGGAATGGAGGCGGTTAAGTGTGTTAAAGATTTGTTGGCAAATATTCTGAGAGAAACTTGCACCCTCAGTTCTAGAGTACGTTCCGCTGCTGTGATAGAAATACAGGATGGATGTGCCTCAATCAGAACATTGCAATGGTTTGTTTAGAGAACGTCTATAAATCTATCACTTGAGCAATCCCCTCTGCATTACCGAGCAGGACCGATCAGGATCACTGTCTCTGTTCGAAGTATGAATAGACTAAAAGCTGCCAAGGAAAATAGGATTTCTTCCTTTGCAAGATCATTTTCAGCCTTTAAGTGGAAACATCCCTCACGTTACTCTTTCAGGAAGGCAAAGGTCACAAGCACAAGAATAGCAGCATTGCTCAGCAACATTTATTTCGGAGATCGCTCACCCCCATTCTCTGTCTTTCTGCCCCATGAGAAAAATCCATTTCCCACAGCAAAGTGGGAGGGAGGGGAGGGAGGGGGGGGGGGGGGGGTGGAATTCTTTGCAATAATGATCTGCACTTGAAGAAAGTCTTGCATTTCTGCAGCATATTTCACCTCCTCAGGACATCTGAAAGCACTTTGCAGCCAATGAAGTACTTTGGAAGTATAGTCACTCTTTTAATGCAGGGAAAACTGAAACATCCCACTTATTGTGAAAGTTATTGCAAGAGACCTCATTGTTTATGAGTAAAATTATGTGTCAGTCACTATCTTGTGAGAGAGCTCTGGAATCTCAGGACTTTAGTGTCATACATTTTTTTTCTTGTTTCGTTGTTTGAAAAAGAACCCATGACCTCTTTGCTTCTGGAGTAACATGCAGGTCAGACAGGGTGAGGACAGGCAGCTTTCCTCCCCGAAAGTACATTAGTCAACCAGATGTGTTTTTACAACAATCGACAACGGCCACCATTAAAAGCGTAATTCCAGATTTTAGAGTTTAGAAACAAGGAAGTGACGATACACCGCGACAAGGTATTGGTCAGACAGTTGCTCTTTTAACTGTATACTGATATGACAGTTATTAATGATGATATTGCTATTCAGAGTTGCCAGGTATCAAATTATACCACCACAAGGTTTTACCGGATATCGTTCAAAGACCAAACAATGAGTTAGTTAGTTCAAGTTCAATGATAGTTTATTTACACACAAGAATTACTTCAACATGCAACATTAAACAAGCTAAATTTCACCTAACACTACAACAACCTGCACTTAACTTCAGGCACCCGGCTTTATGCAGAGGAACAAGGCCTTTGTTCGGATCATGCGTGGCTGGGTCTAGAGAAGTGACTTTGTTTCTGCTGGGCTCATCCGTCTGGTAGCGATCGTTGATCTTGAACTTGTCTTCTGGTGGTGATGCTCCACTTGGTTTTAGGCGTAGGTCAGGGCCAAGGGAGACCGAGAGCCGGGGCCAAGAGAGACCGAACACATGGCAGTGTCTGTCTTTATCCTTCTGGGGTTTCATGCTCTTTTGGGCGGGGTCCTTAGCTTTGGACCCAATAATTCAGCAGGCTTCGATTACTGCCTTCAATTTTGGCCAATAAAGGGGAGGGTGCCTTGATGGCGGCGCGTGTCCTGAGCGCTCATTGACCTTGGCTTTTTGGGCTCCTTGAGCAATGGGAGTGGCGCCGATGAATCTATTTCTGTATCTATTACCTGAGAACAGGTCTTTTGTTCTGGGGAAATGGGCCAGCAAAGTAGCTGGGGGTTTCGACAGCATCTAGTTATCTGAGTTGCCAATATACATAAGCTCTGAGTGTCTGAGTCCTGGCTTGACCATATTTCCCATGGTCCTTTGCAGGTGGCCATATTTCCCAGGATCCTTTGTAAGTCACCATCCCACAAGGCCACACTGGGAGTATTGTGTTCAGTTCTGGGCACCTTATTTAAGGAAAGATGGTAAAGCCCCAGAGAGAGTGCAGAGGAGATTTACTGGAATGATCCCCGGAGTGCGGAATTTGAAATACAAGCAGAGAAGATTAAGAGGTGATCTTATTGAGGTGTTCTAAATTCTGAACAATTTTGATTGGGTAGAGAAGGATACTCTGGGCGCAATTCTCCCCCCACCCCCCCCCCCCCACGCCGGGTGGGAGAATCGCGGGGGCGCCGGGCGAGTCCCGCCACGCTGCCCCGGCACCCGCACGCGATTCTCCCAGCCCCCCCAAAACGGCCGCCGAGATTTACGGCAGGCTGCTCGGAGAATCGCCGCTTGCCGTTTGTAACGGGCGAGGGGTGATTCTCCGGCCCGGATGGGCCGAGCGGCCTGCCCAATAGACGGGTTCACGCCGGCGCCAACCACACCTGGTCGCTGCCGGGGTGAACAGCGCGCGGACGCTGCGGGGGTGGCCTGTAGGGGGGGAGGGAGGATCGAGCACCGGGGGGGCGCTCAAAAGGAGTCTGGCCCGCGATCGATGCCCACCGATCGGCGGGCCGGAGTCTCTGAAGGACGCACTCCTTTCCTCCGCCGCCCCGCAAGATCACTCCTCCATTTCTTGCAGGGCGGCCGCGAGGACGGCGGCAACCCGCATGCACAGGTGACGTCATTTACGCAGCGCCGGCCGCATAATTTACGCGGCGCCGCTTTCATGCGGCGCCAAGGCCCGGCACGCATAAATGACGCGGCGCCGCCCCTATCCCCCGGGGATGGGAGAATAGGGGGCGAGGAGCGGCCTCCGGCGCCGGAGCAAACCTCTCCGATTTTCACTCCTGCGTCGGCACTTAGTCTCCCTGTTGGGAGAATCCCGCCCTCTGTTTCCACCATGTCAGTGACTCAGGGGGGGGTCACAATTTCAAGATGGTCAGCAAGAGAGCTCGGGGTGAAATGAGGAGAAACCTCCTTACTCAGAGAGTTGTTGGGAGAGTGGTGGAGGCGGATTCCATAGGAGGTTTCAATAGAGAGCTTTGAAAGTGATGAATTTAGAGGGCTACAGAGATATGGCTGAGGGATGGGACTAGCTGGTAGCTCTTTTGGGAGCCAGTGCAGACCCGATGGGCCGAATGACCTCCTTCTGTGCTGTAAAATTCTATGATTCTATTTTAAATGAATTCAAATTTCACCATCTGCCATGATAGGACTTGAGCCCAGGGCATTATCCTGGGTCGCTAGATAACTAGTCCAGTGGCAATACTACTATGCCATTGCCTACCCTCATGTCCCCTATGACCTCTTTGCTTTCTATGCCCACGACATTGCCTTGTCATCACATTGCCCGAATGATGATGAACCCGCCACCCTTCCTGCCTTCCATCCAATAGCTGTGAGGCTTGAGTTCTGGATGTGGCAGGCTCTTTGAAAAAGGAATGTAGCAGAGAGCTCTTCCTCAAGTGATCATATCTGGATAACAGGTATGAGCTTTAAGAATAAAATATAGCTTGTTTAAAGAGCTCTGATCTGTTTGAGTTAAAGTAAGCCATTACTTATAAACCAACTACCAATTACATTTCCAAAAAAAAGGCAACTCATGATTTTTATGCCAAACTGTCTGATTTATGAGATGCTGATTGACATTTCTGGAAATATATCCTATAATTCAAAAAAGGACTGGTTTGAGGGTCTATATTGGGTTTTGTGATACGATTCCATCACACGGCCAATGGAGAATCCCACTCAGTAACTTTGATATTTTTATTATAAACTGTGAAGGAACAGAGTTCCGGATCGCTAATTGATTTTCACATCAAGGGGAGAAAAACAGTTATTAAACTGCAAACGTTAAACTGCACAGCCAACCCCACTCAGCTGGTAGCCATGGCGCCAAGGCGATTCGGGGCTGCAGACCTGAGGAGACTCCTCGATGCGGTCAAGGCCGGGAGTGATGTCTTGTTCCCCCGAGGGTCCTGGAGAGTGAGTCACAGGGCAGCCAATGCCGCCTGGGATGAAGTGGCAGCGGATGTCAGCTCAGGCGGCAACCACCTACACTGGGCCACATGGGTGAGTTGGCATCGGACCCCCCCCCCCCCCACCATACACACACAAGCAGCCTGCACCTGCCCAACACTGTGCCATGCCTTGGCCTGACCATGATGCCCCCTCTCTAGACAACCACCCCCCCCCCCCACGAGTTGAGCCACGCGTGCGGCTAACGATGCCCTCTCTGTGTCTCTGCAGGGGAAACTGTTCCACAATCGTCGGGCAAGGGCCCAAACTGGCCAAGGGGTGCAGCACATCAGAATCTGAACCACATTTGAGGAACGGGCTTTAGAGATTATGGGGGTTACCGAGGATTGATCTGTCACAAAAGCAGAGGTCGGCGCATGTAGCAAAGGTGAGGATCCATTGGGCTCCACGTGGATTAGACTCTCACACGTGAGTTGTTAATGCCATACTGTATGACCCATGCTTCCCATTGACCACATGTCCTTTCTCCCGCAGGACCTCCAGCCGAGGACACCGGATCATCCAGCGTTCCCCCCCCCCCCCCCCCCCCACCCAGCCTCCCAGGAGAACACCTCAGAGAAGCACTCCGAGGTCAACACCATAGATGCATCACAGCTGTCATCCCCACCCTCCACCAGCGCAGAGACACACCCGTCACTGGGCAACGTTAGTGGTCAGGCTTCTGGGGTACATGCTGGTGAGGTGTGCCTTTAAATAACAAAGTCGGGCAGCACGGTGGCACAGTGGTTAGCATTGCTGCCTACGGCGCTGAGGACCCGGGTTTGAATCCCAGCCCTGGGTCACTGTCCGTGTGGAGTTTGCACATTCTCCCCGTGTTTGCGTGGGTTTCACCCCCACAACCCAAAGATGTGCAGGCTAGGTGGATTGGCCACGCTAAATTGCCCCTTAATTGGAAAAAAAGGAATTGGGTACTCTAAATTTAAAAAATAAATAAATAAATAACAAAGTCCTGAGTGACAGATACTGTCACTGCTGGGTATTACAGTAGGGATCGGTTAAGTGATTGATTCATTGGCATTCTCTGACTGGACCGCTGTGACGTTCTGATCGAGTTCAATGACTTCTGACGCTTCCCTTGAAACCTTTCCCACTGCTCGGTTGAAACAGGGTGGAATGTAACACATTAGCCACTTTGCCAAGTTCTGGAGATTAGAGTATTAAAGACACGCAAATCGCAGGATAAAAATAACAACTTGATTTTATCAACAAGCTCACCCTGCCGTCGAAGAAGATTAACACACGGGAACCTGACACAGAGCCCAGTGTGCATCCCATTTCGAAGTTTTCAGCCGGTGGATTAAAACGAAAAGTGGAATTCAATTTAAGTGTAAAATCCAGGGACTGACCCTTGGTAGAAAATTAAACTGCTTTTATGCCGGGTCTATCGCAGCGCTGTGTTATCACCATTTCAATCGGCACAACTGTCCAAAGTCTATTGCAGCAGAAAAGGCTTAAATTCCATAACCATGAAAAATAACATGGAATGGCGGGCTGAGCTAGCTCCCTCACTGAATTATTATCCTTATCTTAAGGCAAGCTATTCATAGTGCAGTTTCATTCTGCTGAGAGATGTCAGGAGTGCACAACTGAGCTCTTTACTAATATTCTGCTTCAACACCTGCAAGCAAAATAAAGCATTTAAAAAACCAATTGCTCATCGGATGTGCCCAAGGAAATAAATCCACCGACTGACGCAGACAACTCATTTTGACCAAAGGTCAGGAGTGAGTAAGAGCAAAGGTCATTTAGGAGATGAAGAATGAAAATTAATGAGATGAAGGACGAGCAGACAATGTGGAAAAAGAAGAAAGAGATTGGGAAGAATGAAAGGTTAAATTTAAAAAAAAGAAATACCTGCATTTCAACAACATTTTTAATGCTTGCTTAGAATACATTTTGAAGTGCTTTCTCTGTAGCAGTGTAGGAATTTATGTACAGTGCGATGCCACAAATATCAATATGACAATGAGCAGATACCCTTTCTTACGCGAGATGATTATTGGCCACAGTTCCCCTGCTCATTTTCAGAACAATGCTGCATGATCTCATCCCAAAGGATGGAACCTCCAACAACGTTTCACTCCTCTCAGTGCTGCTATGGGAGCTCCAGCCTCAAATGGTGGAACGATTATTAAAAAATTGACTTTTGTTTCTCCAGATTGTATAGATCGAAACAAAATGTTAATCCCATGGAAATAGGGGCTGTTTAGCTCACAGGGCTAATCGCTGGCTTTGAAAGCAGACCAAGGCAAGCCAGCAGCACGGTTCTATTCCCGTAACAGCCTCCCCGAACAGGTGCCGGAATGTGGCGACTAGGGGCTTTTCACAGTTACTTCATTGAAGCCTACTCGTGACAATAAGCAATTTTCATTTCACAAAGTAGAGTTTCAGTACTGAGTAACCCAATCAGATGTATTACCAAGTTGCCTTCATCCATTGCTGTATAGGAGCTCCTCCAGGAGGCTAGCGGCATCAATGCATTTTGTTACATCAGATTGTTCCAACATTCAGACTTGAGTTGATAAGTAGAAAATAACATTTTCTTCACATAAGTGTCATGCAACGACCATCCCCGACATGAGAGAATCTAACCATTGTCATGTTCTGTAGACTGACTGAGGTGAATAATGAACTACAGAACATCTAGCTTAAATAATGTCTTGTGAAACATTGTTTCAATTTCTTGTGAAACAACTGCGTGATAAAGCTAACCAGGATAAATAAAATAATAAACTGCTATCACTAATGAACTATTGTAGAGCTATTACGTCTATCCTCCAACACGACTCCCAACTCCCCAGCCACAGGGTCACGTGGTGGGATAACACTCCCACCTGGTGGTCAGAAGTCATGCATATCTTTGGATTGTGGGAGGAAACCGGAGCACCCGGAGGAAACCCACGCAGACGGGGAGAAAGTGGAAACTCTGCACCCAAGCCAGAATTGAGCCCAGGTCCTTGCCGCTGTGAGGCAGCAGTGCTAATCCTGGTCCCTGCCTCTATGAGGCAGCAGTGCTAACCCTGGTTGCCCACACTGTGAGGCAGCAGTGCTAACTCTGGTCCTTGCCGCTGTGAGGCAGCAGTGCTAACGCTGGTTGCTGACGCTTTGAGGCAGTAGTGCTAACCCGGGCTCCTGGGGCCGTGAGGCAGCAGTGCTAACCACTGCACCACCGTGCTGTCCTAACTGATGTTGATGTTGGTGATGCTGATGGTGGCCAAAAGTTCAAACTGTAAGAAAAACACTAGCTATTTTCCACTCGAAGTATTAAGACTACTGAGAAAACTGGGCCAAAATTCTCCGGTCATCGGGATTCACTCTTCCTGCTGGCGGTGCAGCCCCTCCAGCAGGATTCACGTGCAGCATGGGTGGTTTCTATGTGAAACCCATTGACAACTAGCAGGATGCTAGAATCCCCCCCCCCCACTGTGAACAGAGTGCCACCGAGAGTGCCACATACGACTGGAGGACTGGAGAATCTCGCCCCCATCTTTTATCCAGTCTTTCCAATTGGAGGTTGATGCACTACCAATTGACCACAGAAGCGAAGTTGTAGTCCGAAACTGAAGGCTTTAATAGACAAGGTGTTTCCCCAGCAGCTCAGGTACAGAAAGGAAGCTGTGGGGAACACACGGGCTCTTATACCCCGCCTTACAGGGCGGAGCTACCTTTTAAAAAATAATTTTTATTCAAATTTTCACAAAATAACAATAACGAAAAATATCAAGAAAAGAAAGAACAAACCCCCGCCCCCCCAATGCAAACAAAAAAGAAAAATAAATTAACGCCCGTCATTAACAAAGAACAAATATACACGTCCCTTCAGCCCAAAACAAAGAAAACATCCTCCCTCCTCCCACCCCGGGTTGCTGCTGCTGCTGGCCTTTTTCTACCGTTCTGCCAGGAAATCTAGGAATGGTTGCCACCTCTTGAAGAACCCCTGCACTGACCCCCTGAGGGCAAATTTCACCCTCTCCAATTTAATAAACCCTGCCATATTGTTGATCCAGGCCTCCACGCTTGGGGGCCTCGCATCCTTCCACTGAAGAAGAATCCTCCGCCGGGCTACAAGGGACGCAAAGGCCAGAATGCCGGCCTCTTTCGCCTCCTGCACTCCCGGCTCCTCTGCAACTCCAAATATTGCGAGCCCCAGCCCGGTTTGACCCTGGATCCTACCACCCTCGATACTGTCCTTGCTACGCCCTTCCAAAATTCCCCCAGCGCTGGGCATGCCCAGAACATATGGGCATGGTTTGCTGGGCTCCCTGAGCACCTAATACACCTGTCCTCGTTCCCAAAAAACCGGCTCATCCTTGTCCCGGTCATGTGAGCCCTATGCAGCACCTTAAACTGTATGAGGCTAAGCCTCGCCCAAGAAGAGAGGAGTTCACCCTTCCTAGGGCGTCCGCCCACGTCCCCTCCTCAATCTCCTCACCCAGATCCTCCTCCCATTTACCCTTCAGCTCCTCCCCTGAGGCCTCGTCTACCTCCTGCATCACTTGGTACGTTGTCGAGATCCTCCCCTCTTCAACCCACACCCCCGAGAGCACCCTGTCCTGGACCCCACGCGGCGGCAACAGAGGGAACTCCGCCACCTGCCGCCTGACAAACGCCCTTACCTGAATGTACTTAAAGGTGTTCCCCGGGGGGAGCCCGAACTTCCCTTCCAGCTCACCCAGGCTCGCAAACTTCCCGTCTACGAACAGGTCTCTCAACCTCCTAACACCTGCCCTGTGCCAGCTCAGGAACCCGCCATCAATTCTCCTCGGGACAAACCGGTGGTTGCCCCGTATCGGAGCCCCCATTGAGGCCCCCACCTCCCCCTGTGCCATCTCCATTAGGTGGGTTAGGTGGATTGGCCATGCTAAATTGCCCGTAGTGTAAGGTTAATGGGGGGATTGTTGGGTTACGGGTATACAGGTTACGTGGGTTTAAGTAGGGTGATCATTGCTCGGCACAACATCGAGGGCCGAAGGGCCTGTTCTGTGCTGTACTGTTCTATGTTCTATGTTCCATTGTCCCCAAATTTTGAGGGTAGCCGCCACCACCGGGCTCGTGGTATACCTCGCTGGAGGGAGTGGCAGCGGTGCCGTTACCAGCTCCTTCAGGCTTGTGTCCACGCAGGACGCCATCTCCATCCTCTTCCATGCTGCCCCTTCCCCGTCCATCACCCACTTACGCACCATCACTGCATTGGTAGCCCAATAATACCCACAGAGGTTGGGAAGCGCCAGCCCCACCCTATCCCTGGCCCGCTCCAGAAACACCCTTCTCACCCTCGGGGTCCCGTGCGCCCACACAAATCCCGTGATGCTACTGTTAACCCGCCTGAAAAAGGCCTTCGGGATAAGGATGGGGAGGCACTGGAACAGGAACAGAAATCTCGGGTCATCTTGACGGATTGCACCCTACCCGCCAGAGACAGCGGCAGCATATCCCACCTCTTAAACTCCTCCTCCATTTGCTCCACCAGCCTCGTGAGGTTAAGCTTATGCAAGGCCCCCCATCTTCTGGCCACCTGGACCCCCAAGTACTTGAAGTTCCTCTCCGCCCTTTTTAGTGGGAGCCTACCGATCCCCCCCTCCTGGTCCCCCGGGTGTACAACGAACAGCTCGCTCTTCCGCAAATTGAGCTTGTATCCTGAGAAATCCACAAAATACCTAGGAATCCTCATCACCTCCGGCATTTCCCCCACCGGGTCCGCCACATCCAGCAATAGTCCACATCGTCCGCGTAGAGCGACACTCGGTGTTCCTCCCCACCTTGCACCAGCCCCCTCCAGTTCCTCGACTCCCTCAGCGCCATGGCCAGAGGTTCAATTGCCAGCGCAAAAAGCAGGGGAGACAAGGGACACCCCTGCCTCGTCCCTCGGTATAACCGGAAATACTCCGACCTCCTCCTATTTGTGGCCACGCTCGCCATCGGGGCCTCATGTTTAGCTCACTGGGCTAAATCGCTGGCTTTTAAAGCAGACCAAGCAGGCCAGCAGCACGGTTCGATTCCCGTACCAGCCTCCCCAGACATGCGCTGGAATGTGGCGACTAGGAGCTTTTCACAGTAACTTCATTGAAGCCTACTCGTGACAATAAGCGATTTTTTAATTTTAATTTTTTTCATGTAACAGCCTCACCCACCTGACAAACCCCTCCCCAAACCCGAACCTCTCTAACACCTCCCACAAGTACCCCCACTCAACCCTATCAAAGGCCTTCTCCGCGTCCAACACCACCACTATCTCCGCCTCCCCCTCCACCGCCGGCATCATTATAACATTCAAGAGCCTCCGTATGTTAGTGTTCAGCTGCCTCCCCTTCGCGATCCCCGGTTGATCCTCATGGATAACCTGCGGCACACAGTCCTCTATCCTCGTGGCTAAGATCTTTGCCAACAGCTTGGCGTCTACATTTAAGAGTGAGATCGGCCTGCATGACCCACACTGCAGGGGATCCTTGTCCCGCTTAAGGATCAAGAAGATCAGCGCCCGAGACATCGTCGGAGGCAGAGCCCCCCCTTCCCTTGCCTCGTTGAAGGTCCTAACCAACAGGGGGCCCAGCAGGTCTGCGTACATTTTATAAAATTCGACCTGAACCCTTCCGGCCCCGGCACCTTCCCCGACTGCATGCTCCCTATCCCTTTGACCAGCTCCTCCAGCTCAACCGGCACCCCCAGTCCCTCCATCTGTCCCTCCTCCACCCTCAGGAATCTCAACCGGTCCAAGAAGCGCTCCATATCCCCCCCCCCCCCCCCCCCCCTCCGCTGGGGGCTCGGACCGATACAGTTCCTCATTAAAGTTCCTGAAGACCCCATTAATGTCTACCCCCCTTCGCACCACATTCCCTCCCCTATCCTTAACTCCACTAATCTCCCTGGCCGCATCCCGCTTACGGAGCTGGTGCGCCAGCATCCTGCTCGCCTTCTCCCAATATTCATACACCGCTCCCTGTGCCTTCCTCCACTGAGCTTCCGCCTTTCTGGTGGTCAACAAGTCGAACTCAGCCTGGAGCCTACGCCGCTCCCTCAGCAATCCCTCCTCCAGAGCCTCCGTGTATCTCCTGTCCACCCTCACCATCTCCCCCACCAGTCTCTCCCTCTCTCTCTGCTCTCTCCTCTCCCTGTGGGCTCGAATGGAGATCAACTCCCCCCTAACCACCACCTTCAGCGCCTCCCAAACCGTCCCCACTTGGACCTCCCCATTTTCATTGGCCTCCAGGTATCTCTCGATACATCCTCAAACCCTCTCGGCCACCTCCTCGTCTGCCAGCAACCCCACCTCCAAGCGCCAAAGCGGGCACTGGTCCCTCTCCTCCCCCAGCTCGAGGTCCACCAAGTGCGGGGCATGGTGAAAAATGGCGATCGCCGAATACTCAGCATCCTCCACCCTCGCAATCAGCGCCCTACTCTAACGAAAAAATCAATCCGGGAATAGGCCTTATGCACATGGGAGAAGTATGAAAATTCCCTGGCCCTCGGCCTTGCAAACCTCCATGGATCCACCCCTCCCATCTGGTCCATAAACCCCCTCAACACCTTAGCCGCCGCAGGCCTCCTACCCATCCTGGATCTGGATCAATCCAGTGCAGGATCTAGCACCGTATTGAAATCCCCCCCCATTATCAGGCCCGCCACCTCCAAATCTGGAATCCGGCCCAACATGCACCGCATGAAACCCGCATCATCCCAATTCGGGACGTATATGTTGACCAGCACCACCCGCTCCCCCTGCAGCTTGCCGCTTACCATCACATACCTCCCGCCATTGTCCGCCACCACATTCAACGCCTCGAACAACACCCTCTTCCCCACCAGGATCGCCACCCCCCGATTTTTCGCATCCAGCCCCGAATGAAACACCTGGCCTACCCATCCCTTCCTCAATCTAACCTGATCCGCCACCTTCAGGTGCGTCTCCTGAAGCATAGCCACATCCACCTTCAGCCCCTTCAGTTGTGCAAACACGTGGGCCCGTTTGACCGGCCCATTCAGTCCCCTCAAATTCCAGGTTATCAGCCGGATCAGGGGGCTACCTGCCCCCCTCCCCCGCCGACTAGCCATTACCCTTTCTCAGCCCGCCACGTGCCTGCGCCCCCCGCTCAGCCCATTCCCCATGGCGGCAAACCCCCATCCCGACCCCCTCCTCATACTCTAGCTCCTTCTCGGCCATTCCAGCAGCAACCCGGTACCCCGAGAACCCCCCCCCTCAAAATATAACACCATATAACACAATTGCACGCAGAGCCCCACACCCAGCCCTCAGTTAGAGTCCAACTTCTCGGCCTGCACAAAGGCCCATGCCTCCTCCGGGGACTCAAAGTAAAGTGCCGGTCCTTGTAGGTGATCCACAAATGTGCCGGCTGTAGCATGCTGAACTTCACTCCCTTCCTGTGCAGCACCGCCTTCGTCCGATTGTATCCGGCCCTCTTCTTTGCCACCTCCGCACTCCAGTCCTGGTAGATCCACACCACCGCATTCTCCCATTGCTGCTCCGCTCCTTCTTGGCCCACCTGAGCACACACTCCCAGCCAGCGAACCGGTGGAACTGCACCAGCACCGCCCGTGGCGGCTCATTTGGCTTAGGTCTTCTTGCCAATATTCGATGGGCCCCCTCCAGCACCAGGGGCCCCTGAAAGGCCCCAGCTCCTATCAGCGAATTTAGCATGATGACCACATAGGCCCCCATGTCTGACCCCTCCAGCCCTTCCGGCAGGCCCAGGATCCACAGATCTTTCCACCTCGACCAGTTCTCCATCTCCTCGAACCTCTCCTGCTATTTTTTATGGAGCGCCTCGTGCATTTCCACCTTCACCGCGAGGCCTAAGGTCTCATCCTCTCTTTCGGAGGCCTTTTGCCGGATCTCTCGAATTGCCACCCCCTGGGCCGTCTGGGTCTCCATCAGCTTATCAATTGAAGCCTTCAACGGCTCCAGCAGCTCCGCTTTAAGCTCCCTGAAGCAGCGCTGGGGAGTCTCCTGCTGCGCCTGCGCCCACTGCCTCCATGCCTCCTGGTCTCCGCCCGCCGCCATCTTGTGCTTCTTCCCTCGCTTCTGCTTTGGCGCTGCAACCATTTTCTTACTCGCCCCACTCCTGGTCCAGGCCATATACTGCCGGGGAAATGTTGCTGGCTCCTTCCCACGTCGGGAACCGTCGAAAAAGTACCGCTGAGGGCCCAAAAAAGAGCCCAAAAGTCGGTTCCTGGTGGGAGCTGCCGAACGTGCGACTTAGCTCCGCATAGCCGCAACCGGAAGTCCAGGGCGGAGCTACCTTACAGCTCTAACCAATGGGTGACTAGTGTTACATACCATTGGGTCAATGAGCAGCGAGCCTTCTTCACTAATGGTGTCTCAGCATTGCTAGTTACCGTAATACCTCTAGTCATACTTTTCATTAGCATTTTGGCTTCAGTGGGGCAAAATTATTTTGATTTGATTTGATTTGATTTATTGTCACGCGTACCGAGATACGGTGAAAAGTATTACTCTGCGTACAGTCCAGGCAGGTCTTTCCATACCTGAAAATACAAAGGACATACATAAATACACAATGTAAATGCATAGACACCGGCGTCGGGTGAAGCATACGGAGTGTAGTACTACTCAGTAGAGACGCTGTGTGAAGATATCAGTTCAGTCCATAAGAAGGTCATTCAGGCATCTGGTAACAGTGGGTTAGAAGCTGTTTTTGAATCTGTTAGTCCGTGTTCTCAGACTTTTGTGTCTCCTGCCCAATCGCAGTGATTGGAAGAGAGAATAACCTGGGTGGGAGAGGTCTTTGATTATGCTGCCCGCTTTCCCAAGGAAATTGGAGGTGTAGATAGAGTCACTGGATGGGAGGCAGGTTTGCGTAATGGACTGAGTGGTGTTCACGATTCTCTGCAGTTTTTTACGGTCTTGGGCCGAGCAGTTGCCATACCAGGCTGTGATGCAGCCAGATAGGATGCTTTCCATGGGGCATCTATAAAAATTGGTAAGAGTCATGTGGACATGCCGAATTTCCTTAGTTTCCTGAGGAAGTGTAGATGCTGTTGTGCTTTCTTGGTTGTCGCGTCGACGTGGGTGGCCCAGGACAGATTGTTGGTGATGTGCACTCCTTGGAATTTGAAGCTGTCAACCATCTCCACCTCGGCCCCGTTGATGCTGACAGGGGTGTGTATGATACTTTGCTTCCTGAAGTCAATGACCAGCTCCTTAGTTCTGCAGACGTTTAGGGAGAGGTTGTCATTACACCACACCACTAGCTTCTCTATTTCCCTTTTTTCACTTCGCCTCCACAAAACACGAGGGTCCAGGACACTGGCACCCAATGTTAAAGAGGAAAGGAATGAATTTGTATTTTTTTCGTACCTTTCATAAATTCAGTGTCCCAAAGCGTTTTACAGCCATTGATGTACTTTTGAAGTATAATCATTAGTGCAATGTCGGGCGATGGTGTAGTTTCACATAAACAGCAGTATGATAATGACCAGCTGATTTCTTTTTTAGGCATGCTGAATCAGCAATTACCCTGCTTGTCTTCAAAATACAGCCAAGGGATCTTTACATTCTGAAAGGGCATGAGGAGGCATGGTTTAATGCTTCATTGAAAATACAGTGAGGATTTGGTCGATCAGCTTGACAGCTACATCGCATCCCTGTCAATTCATCTACCTTGCCAATCTAAATTTCCTGCCCTGTCATTAACAATATCGAGATTAACAAACAACACACACCTCTGCCTATTAAAAATGCTTATGGATATGCAGCCTGAGAGAGAGCTGCTCTAACAGGAATAAACAAGCAGTTTTATTAAGTAAGAGCAAATGACTGAATAGAACACCTGGTAGTGTTATATAAGCATTGCCATATTCATTAAGCGTGACGGGTGTTATTGTGTTGTAGAGCTCTGGAGAGAAACAGATAGACTTGCCAGTAAACAGATCTTTCCTTCAGCTTAGATGGCTGGGCTACAAATAGTCCAATTATATTATTTGTTTGAAAGGAAGATTGCCACATTGTAATGTCACCGTAGTAACAGTGACAGATTTTGTTACCAGCGATAACTTTTTTATTTGTTTGTGAGATGGTTCATTGGGGAGGTGGTGGCATAACGGTGAAGCCACTGCAGGAGGAATCCAGAGGCCCAGGCGAAGGCCCTGGGTATGTGGGTTCAAATCCCACCACAGCAACTGGCGGTATTTAAATTCAATCAATTAATAGAATGTGTAGTTGAAAGCCAGTGTCAGAAAACTGTCACCAATTGTCATAAAAACCCATCTTGCTCACTGATATCCTTTAGGAAAGGTGGCATGGTGGCATAGTGGTTAGCACTGCTGCCTCACAGCGCCTGGGACCCGGGTTGAACTCCGGCCTCGGGTGACTGTGTGGAGTTTGCACTCTCTCCCCGTGTCTGCGTGGGTTTCCTCCGGGTGCTCCGGTTTCCTCCCACAGTCCAAAGATGTGCAGGTTAGGTGGATTGGTCATGGTAAATTGCCTCCGTGTCCAAACAATTGGGTGGGGCTACTGGGTTACGGAGATAGGGTCGGGTGTAGCCCTAGGTACTCCCTCCAAGGGTCGGTGCAGACTTGATAGGCCGAATGGCCTCCTTCTGCACTGTGGAGATTCATTCATTCAAATCTGGCACCCTTACCTTCCCCGACCTATGTGTAATTCCAGGCCTACAATCGTGCGGTTGATTATGAACTGCCCTGTGTAGTGGCCAAACTGGCCAACCTGTCGTACCAAGTCAAAAAGGAATAAAACCGGATGGGCCATTTGGCATCAACAAACGCATCAAAATGCCATATCCAGGACTTTGCAGGGTTCAAAGGGCTGGGCATGGCATTTTGATGCCTTGGTTGAGAGCTTGTGCCAAAATTGGGAGAGCTCTCCCACAGGTGGCCTGACATAATCATACTCATGGAATCATACCTGACAGACCATGTCCCACACACCACTATTCTTGGGTATGTTCTGATGGGTGATGGGTGCGAGTGCGCAGTTGTATTGATTTCTTGAATCGCTGCAGTCTGCGCAGTTGGATAACCTACAGTGTTGCTACGGAGGGAATTTCAGGATTTTGATTCGATAACTGTAAAGAAACTGTGATAAAGTCGGAATGGTGTAAGACCCGGAGGGGAACGCAAGTGGTGGTGTTTCCACGTGTCTGTTGCGCATTGTTCTTCAAGGTTGTACAAGCTGTGGATTTGGAAACTTCTGTGAAAGGAGCCTTGGTGAGTTTGCTGCAGTGCAACTTGTCGATGATACACATAGCTGTCATTGTGCACCAGTGGTGGAGTGAGTGAATGTTTAAGATGATGGATGGGGTGCCAATATAGTGGCTACTTTGACACTTTCAAATACTTCCTAGCTAACCCACCAGCCCTACTTAATCCATCTCTAAGGCATAGCACATAGCCCAAAACTATGCTTCCACTAATTGCTCTTTAATCAATTTAAGTGGTCCTCTTAACTCATAACCAAAAATCAATTTGAATGGACTGAATTTAGTTGATTCATTAGCTGTGTCCCTAATTGCAAATGACACTGATGGAATTCCTTTATCCCAATCCTCTGGTTAATCCTGACTAATAATAATAATCTTTATTAGTGTCACAAGTAGGCTTATATTAACACTGCAACAAAGTTACTGTGAAAACCCCCTACTCGCCACATTCCGGCGCCTGTTCGGGTACACAGAGGGAGAATTCAGAATGTCCAATTGACCTAATTCAGCATGGTGTTTAAAGTTTGGTGCCATCTTTCCAATGTTCCTTGCGCTTCAGGATGATACATGATCATATTGCTTTCCCCCAAAGCTATCTTTGATAACTGATTTCACTGGGTTTCTCTTGCAATTCTGTAGCTGGTAGAAAAAATGTGATTAACGACAGTACAACCCGCTTATAGATCTAATATTTCATAATGGAAAGGACTTCAAAAATCTAGTAGACACTTCTATTATAGTCAATAAATACTGATTCACACTTTTTGTCTTAGGAAGGGGTCCCATGAAATCAATTTGGACCCCAGTAAAATGCTTCTCAAATGCCGTAGAGGGTATTAAGGGTGCTGGTTTGAATACTGCTTGAGGTTTTCTTATCACCTGACCCATGTGACATGTAAGACGAAAGTCAAAGTTGTAGGTCTACACCTTTATGCAGTCCAGACCAATAAAAATGTTTTCCTTACTCCCATTTGCCCCCCTACTGAAACCTCATGCACTACCCACAAAACCTCCTTTCTATAACCCATTAGTGTCCCCGCATCTGCGTGAGTTTCATCCGGGTGCTCCGGTTTCTTCCCACAAGTCCTGAATGACGTGCTTGTTAGGTGAATTGGACATTTTGAATTCTCCCTCGGTGTACCCAAACTGGTGCCATAGTGTGGTGACTAGGAGATTTTCCCAGGAACTTTATTGCAGTGTTAACGTAAGACTACTTGTGACACTAATAAAGATTCTTACACTTGATGAACTTCTGCCCATTTCTCATCTACCTGAATATGTAAATGTCTCAGTTTTCTCATGACGACATTATTTCTAATGAAATAATACTCTGGTATACACTCAGCTTCTATTTCTGTATAGGTTTTCTGATGCAGCTGCTTTATCTCTGAATCCTTCTGTTGTAACTCTACCACCTTTCCTGAACTAAAGATATTAGCTTCACCCTTCACCTGCCCTGTCCTTTATTAACAATCTGGCCAAATATTGTTCCTGATAACTAAACTTCAACCTCTCTATCTTTACTCCTTGATTTCTCCTCCTCCTGTCATAACCGGTGGCTTTGTGATCTTGTTGCCACACAATCTGGGAATACCCCAGGAAATGCTTCTTGCAACAACTCAGTTATTTGCCTTTCCACCAGCTTTTCAACCAGAGAAATTATCACTCCTGCATGTGATCCAACCGTATAATTACCCAGGATACACTGTACCCCTGAAAAAGGTTATTTCTTTATTACTCCTGCCACCAATTCACCACTTTTCACCGGACACTCTAACCTTACTTTACATAATGGAATACTACTCACTTCACAAAGTCGTATTAAGGGGCAGCACGGTGGTGCAGTGGTTAGCACTGCTGCCTCACAGCGCCGAGGTCCCAGGTTCGATCCCAGCTCTACGTCACTGTCTGTGTGGAGTTTGCACATTCTCCCCGTGTCTGTGTGGGTTTCGCCCCCACAACCCAAAAGATGTGCGGGGTAGGTGGATTGGCCACGCTAAATTGACCCTTAATTGGAAAAAATGAATTGGGTACTCTAAATTTTAGGGCAGCACGGTAGCATGGTGGTTAGCATAAATGCTTCACAGCTCCAGGGTCCCAGGTTCGATTCCCGGCTGGGTCACTGTCTGTGCGGAGTCTGCACGTCCTCCCCGTGTGTGCGTGGGTTTCCTCCGGGTGCTCCGGTTTCCTCCCACAGTCCAAAGATGTGCGGGTTAGGTGGATTGGCCATGCTAAATTGCCCGTAGTGTCCTAAAAAGTAAGGTTAAGGGGTGGGGGGTTGTTGGGTTACGGGTATAGGGTGGATACGTGGGTTTGAGTAGGGTGATCATGGCTCGGCACAACATCGAGGGCCGAAGGGCCTGTTCTGTGCTGTACTGTTCTCTGTTCACCATTAATTCCACATATTACCACCTTTTGTGGCAATACTCCTTCTGACCTACATAAAGAACAAAGAGCAAAGAAACGTACAGCACAGGAACAGGCCCTTCGGCCCTCCAAGCCTGCGCCGACCATGCTGCCCGTCTAAACTAAAATCTTCTACACTTCCGGGGTCTGTATCCCTCTATTCCCATCCTATTCATGTATTTGTCAAGATGCCCCTTAAAAGTCACTATCGTCCCTGCTTCCACCACCTCCTCCAGCAGCGGGTTCCAGGCACCTCTGTATAAAAAAACTTGCCTCGTACATCTCCTCTAAACCTTGCCCCTCGCACCTTAAACCTATGCCCCCTCGTAATTGACCCTCTACCCTGGGAAAAAGTCTCTGACTATCCACTCTGCCTATGCCCCTCATAATCTTGTAGACCTCTGTCATGTCGCCCCTCAACCTCCTTCGTTCCAGTGAGAACAAACTGAGTTTATTCAATCTCTCCTATCTCTCACCATTAAAGGTTGACTTGCTTCTGTACCCCTTAAGCGTTTAACTTCCTTACCTACTCGACCTTGTACAAATGAGTAAACCTTACCTTCGCAAATAAAATCTTTATAACAATTTGACACCTGGTTATCAACCAACCTCTGAAAAGGCTGAGCACACTGTTCAGCTGTAGCCATGGTTTCTTTTTCCACTTTAATAAACCCCACCAGCCTTCTCCTGTTTAAAAATGTCTGTAGCCATTTTCTAAGTCTCTCCCTATTAAACTGATAGGGTGTCAACACTTGAAAACACCAGCTCCTCACACTTGATGTCTTTAAATTCACTAATCCCAAACCAAATAAGGAGTTGTATTTTTTAATTCCCTCCAAAGAGTCCCCAATTATTAAAGGTCTGTATTATAACCCCAAATTATGTCAGGATTAGAACCCAACTCTTTGCATTTGGCAAAACTGTGAAAAAATGTTACTGTACCACAGCAGTGATAACATTGACCAGTAGAGAGCTTTTATATTAAAACAAACTTTAATTTGACACAGAACTAACCACTTCAACAACAAAGGAATAGCTTTATAGTTAACAGCTATAACATCTTAACGTGAATCCTGAAACCTGCCTCTACATTCCAATTAAGCAAACACATATTTTTCAAATACCACTTATGTCTAAAGTTAACAACCGGGTTTTACTTGCTTATCTTGGTGCAGAGTGCTTGTAGGGAGAAACCTCTTTTTTTTAAGGCCATGCTGAAAACCTGCTCAGCTTAGAGCCCTGGAAGCAACTCCTTTGTCCAGACATACCTGGCCCCTCCCATTAACTGCACTAGATGCACAATGCATTCTTTCGTCTTTTGTTACAGGATGTCCTTTATTTATTTAGCCAGGCTCAAATTGTTACAACATTATATAGCTTTCTATCTACAAACAGGTAAAATTACTTTTAGTATCTATCAGCAAAACATTTCCCCTGCAAAAATCACAGATTACCTCGTGTTTAATTTAGCTACTGTCTGTAAGCATTTTAGCTTAAATTTTAATAATATTACTGCAAAAAGACAAACTCTAAAATATGACAATTTCTTATATTCATCACGCCTGACACTTTACTGGCCCGGATATGACTTTTCAGCCCAAGCCCACATTTTGCTGCATGTGAGTGTGAAGTATTTCATTATCTCGGGTATTGTGAATGGAGTTGAACACTAGGCAGTTACCAACAAACATCTGTGGCGGGATTCTCCATTCCTGATACTAAGGGCGGGATTCTCCGATTGACGACGGCGATATCGCATTAGGCGATAGGCCAGAGAATCCCATTTGATGCTGAAATTCCCATTCCCCTCCAAAATGGCATCATCGGTGAGTACGCCGCACGCCATTGGGACAGCCTCAGGATGTCACCTGAAGGCCCTCCCCCGATGCTCCGCCCCCCAATGGGTCGACTTCCCGATGGTGTGAATCACTTGTGGTCCAGGTTTTGCCAACCTCATGTGGTGGCTGCGGACTGTGTCCCACAGTCGGGGGTGGGTGGCGTTCTGCTGGTGGGGGTGCCTTCGGTGAGGGCCTGGGGGGACTCGCGGGGATGGTCCGGGGTGGCGAGGAGGGTTAAAGAGGGGCACTATCTGGCAGACCGAGTCTGCGCACAGCTGGAGCCATGTTGTATGGTGCAACTGCTGCAGGTTGCCGCCGTGCGCATGCACGGCCACGGACCCAGCAATTCTCTGTCCGTATCTGCAGGAAAAGCCGGGGGTTTTACGTGGCGTGGCTGCTAGCTCCCCACTGGGCGGAGCATCGGTGCGGGTGCGGCACCTACTATTTGGTCAGAATACTGGACACCAATACCAGACAAAGCCTCAAAATCGGAGAATCCAGCCCTAAGTGTTGACGCCGGGGCAGGATTCGTGGACAACAGCAAAACCGGCATCGCACCTGGACCGATTCAACGACTGTTAAGGGGCTAGCACTGGTACAACATGGAACACGGCCGATTCCAATGTTGGATTCACCAGGGTCGGAATTGACTCTCGAGGGGCTAACAAGCTGCAGCCGCATATTAGCACTCCCCACACATACTCACCCCAGCCAACAAGGTGGCATTGGTTGCCCTGGGGCACGCCCATCCCGCTGATGGGTTTGCTGGTGCCAGAGAGAATCTAGGGGGGTTGGCCTGGGGGGGTGGGGGGACCCCTATATGACCCATGGCCCGAAGTTCACAGTGGGCAGTCAGCGGCTTGCGCAGCTGCGTGGCTGCCTTGCAGGCTCTGGCAATGGTGTTTTGTGCCCGACCCCACAGCCCACCTCCTGTCCACCCCCGCTACTCCCCCCTGCCCTGGCAGAAGCGCCCCCGGCCAGCGTCACGGCTGTCAGAAAACTACGGCGACGTTGGACACTTTCCGTAACCCCCTCTCTCCCCCTCAGCAGCCAGGTTCACTATTTTTAAAAGCACCAGTGAACTCCGCCATTGGGAACTCCCCCACTGGTGGCAGAGAATTGCAGAGGCCCCGGAGAATACTGGGTCAGGCCATCGGGGACACCCCACTGGTGGCAGAGAATTGTGGAGGCCCCGGAGAATTCTGGGTCAGGCCGCCAATACGATGCCAAAACTGTTTAGTGTATGTGAGGAGTGGAACGCATTGACGTCGCTGTCGCGGCACTGGAGAATTGCGAATTGGCGTGAAACCGGTGCCCGCCACGCTTTTGGCGTCAAAACCGATTCTCCGCCCAATCGCGTTTCCCGACATTGGCGTCAGCTGACGGAGAATCCCGCCCCTAATTTTATGATGGAAGGAGTGTCATTGATGAAGCAACTGAAGATAATTGGACAAAGGCCCTGAGGAACTCCTGCAGCAACATATTGGGACTGAAATGATTGACTTTCAACAAACACAGCCATCTTCCTTTGTGCAAGTTGTGTCTCCAACCATTGGAGAGTTTTCTCCCCGATTCCCATTGACCTCAATTTTGCTCGGGCACCTCGATGCCACACTTAGTCAATTGCTGCCTTGCTATCGAGGGCAGTCGCTCTCGTTAATGCTGCATTGAAGTCAGGAGCCGAGTGGAGCTGTTATACAAAAGAATTGGATTGAAGAGCTTTATTGTCGTCGAATGTTACACAACAGAACTAAGAAGTAACCAGAGAATACATGCACACAGGCATATAATTTAAATTGACTTGGAAACCAATATAATTGAAGGGTTTAGCGAGCTGCTTGCACTTTCAGATGCTTCACAGCCACCTGTCAAATTATTCAACCAGTTATTATTTCTTGTACATATAATCTTCAGGCTCGTTGCTTTGGGTTTTAACCACTCATTGGATCAAAGCCTATTGTTTCATGTCATCAGTCAAATGTTGTTTTTATTACGTGGGTTTCTGCAATTTATAATGCATTTCCAAGGAGCATATTGCATAAATCTCTCTGTTGTTCTTCTGCAAAGCACAAACCAATGTTCTTTATTATATAAACAACAAAAGACAAATGCCAGCTTACTAAACAACTTGCTTTTTATCCTCAGAGTGAATGTAATTTTAGTAGATTTCCAGGTGATTTCTCAAGGCGAACACAGAAGCCGTGCAGTTTTTAGTGGAAAGACTGCATTACTCCAATAGCAAGCATAGGAATTGTGAAGCGTAATTACCCCATGCCCAACCCTAATGAAGGCAGTAACCTGCAAACTTTGTGCATGACACATAGTTAGCCTGCAGCTCTTAAAGGCAGTCTGCCTTACTTAAAGGGAAGTATATTCAGGTCACAGGAGTAGCTGAAACAGTGTCTGGAAGACTTTTCTGGAAGGAAGAGGATAGAAAATGGAGCAAGAGGGCGTAGCAAGGGTTCCCAGGTTTTTAGATGTGGTTGAAGACCTTAGTGGTAGAGATGGAAAGGAGGAGACCATGTTTCCATAGAGGGTTCAGAGACCCTCAAGACCCACCTTAAGAAAGGAATGGGAGCAAAAGGTCAGGCAAGTCTGTACCAGAAAAAGTTCAATGAGCTCACAGTGTGGTCAAGGTTAGCGAATGGTTTTTCAAAGGCTCTACCACACCACCAAACACTTCTGCTGCTCATCGCACGACACCCCCATTATTCACGCATTAGCAATCAGGACACTGATCTTAAAGTTCAGAGACTTCACCTCACCCTTACCCACTTACCAATACTGCCACACTCATACCCACCAGTCATTGCGTCTACTGAACTCCAGCTATTCAGCTATGCCAAGCAAATTACCCAAAGACACAGTGTAACCCAGACATGAACATTCTTCTCTCTCTCTTGCAGGACAAGGTGACGGGTATGCCAGCATCTCCTGCACCTCCTGGTGGAGACTTCGGATCAAAGAATGGGCTTTGGGCATCTGGCGTCTGTGCATCTGTGCATCTGGCGTCACTAATGGCGTTGACGCTGATGATGAGCTAGGCCTTACGCCCATTCTCAAACCCCACTTCACCCTCATCCTACTACCACACAAGACACGCAAACTGCACATGCAGACCATCCAGCTTTCCAGCCCACTCCCTTTCCCTGACCCAACCCTCGTCTTCTACATTTTTGCTTTTAGGTATCCTAGATTTTGCCAACGCAGCCTCCCCATGGATGGTGAGTGCAACACCCGGCCTCTGCTCCCTGCAGCCTGAGACAGCTGTGGCTCCTTGCAGAGCTGACTGTGGATACCGGTGCTAAAAGCAGCTGACAAACTCTCACAGCAGTCCAGCAATCTGTGCTCCAGCAGATGGCCAGGATTGCTGAGGTCCCGCCCCAGGGGAGTGGCAGTGGTTCCATGGAGTACGAACCTGCTCTCAGTATGGCAGCTAACATTCTCCCACCACTGCCACTCTGCCAATCTCCTTGCTGTTGACTCTCGACAACCCCTGCCCACACTGCTGCTCTTCATGCTGAGGTGGCACAGTCCGAAGCCAGGCCTTTCCACAGGCCTGTGGACACCAGGTCAAACTGCGTTTGCAGCTTCTTCCCGCATGGTCAGAACTCGGGCATTGGGTCATTTGAATATTCCTGATCTGCTCCCAGAATCTCATCCATTAGCTCCTGACGCTCCTTCCTGGTTTCTCTCTCTATATGTGTCTTAAAGAAGATGTTCTCCCCGCTAATCACCACCTTTGGTGCCTCCCACAAAGTAGAGGGCAAGACCATCCCATTCTCATTCAATTCAATGTGCTCCTTTATGGTCCTAGAGATCTTCAGACAAACCCCAATATCAGCCAACAGTCCTGTACCTCGCCCCCATCCCGTGCGCTGCGCCTGCCCTGCCTCCGCCATTAAGTGCACCAAGTGCAGCGCGTGGTCAGAAACAACCACCGCCGAATATTCTGTATATTTCACCCCAGGGAACAGAGTCCTACCCATAACGAAAAAGATAATCCTCAAGTACACCTTGTTTACCGGGAAAAAAACGAAAAATCCTTACCTGCCGGGTGCATAAACTGCCACAGGTCAGCACCATCTGTCTCATCCATTAATGCGGACAACACCCTCGCCATCCGCAAAGGGATCAGCGTCTTTGGCCTAACCACTAACCAAACAAACACCAAGACCCATTGTGCCCCACCCAATCTGGCCCAACGAGTCGCAGCCTCTCCCCCCTCCACTCCCACTCACTAGCTATCTCTTCCACTTCCCACCAGTGAGGTGGTCCCCACCCAGTGTCCCCCTCTGATATCCCCCTTAAAAAAACAATAACCACCTAATTCCTTCTACCACCTAAAAAAACAATAACCACCTAATTCCTCCCCCAGCAAAGTGCCCAACCCCAACCATCGGTAACACACTTCTCTCCCCTACAAGAAAGATATCCGTCAACCCTTCTTCCAGTCCCAACCTTCAAGAATACCAGAACATAACAGAGGCATAATCATAGAATTTACAGCTCAGAAGGAGGCCATTCAGCCCATCAAGTCTACACCAGCCTTTGGAAAGAGCACCCTTCTTAAGCCCACACCTCCACCCAATCCCTGTAACCCAGTCACCCCAATTAATCTTTTGGACACTAAGGAGCAATTTAGCCTGGCCAATCCACCTAACCCGCACACCTTTGGACTGTGGGAGGAACCGGAGGAAACCCACGCAGACACGGGGAGAACGTACAGACTCCACACAGGCAGTCACTTGAGGCTGGAATTGAAACTGGGACGCTGGAGCTGTGAGGCTGCCATGCCAACCACTGTGCCGGCCTACATTGTACATGTTGAAGGGAGTGGAAGAGGCCTTGTCTCTGCACGAGGACTGTTTTTCCTCACAAAGTCCCCAACAGTCCTCCTCAGACCAGTCCCAGCTTCTTCTCACTGATTAAGGCCTCTGTCAGCTCCAGCGTGTCGATGAAGTAATCTTTCAAATCCATTGTGATCCACAGTTATGCTGGATACATGGTCCCGAATCGCACCCCTTTACTACAGAACTCCACCTTCGCCTTGTAGAAGGACACACGCTTCTTCGGCAACTTAGTTCCAATGTCCTGGTGTATTTGCACCGTGTGCTTATCCCAGTTAATGTTGCCGTTCTCTTTTTCCCACTCCGACGCCCTCTCCTTCCTCTGATAGTTGTGAAAGCTGATAATTACAGCCTGTGGCACCTCATTTGGCCGTGGCTTCTGCCAGAGCGCCCAAAGAGCTCTATCCAATTGCGGCAGGGTGAATACCTCATCACCTCCCATCAGCTGAGAAAATATCGCTGAGAAGTACAGTCAGCTTTGAGACCTCCACTCCCTCTGGCAGCCTCACCATCCTGAGGTTCAACCGCCTCGATCTGTTTTCAAGATCCTCCACTTTCAGCATCAGACCTTTTTGTTGCTCTCTGGCACGAGCAGTAACTCCACTTCCAACGAGGCAAAACACTCCTCGCGCTGATAGAAGGCCTCCTCCACACCCTTCAATCGCTCAGCTGTGCATTCACTGCATGCGAGGTCTTTTCTAGCTGTTTACAAATCGGCTCTGTGCCTTCTCAACATTGGCTTTAAATGACTCCTTTATCCCTTTGCCCTGCTGCTCCACCTGCCTTTCCATCTGCTTGCTGAAGTTCTCCACAGCTACTGCGCCATCACCACAGCCAACATGTCTAATGTAATGGGCACCGCAGTCTTGTTACCTGCTTCAAGTTCTTTCGACAGGCTACCCTGCTGGACTTTAGAACATAGAACATAGAACAGTACAGCACAGAACAGGCCCTTCGGCCCTCGATGTTGTGCCGAGCCATGATCACCCTACTCAAACCCACGTATCCACCCCATACCCGTAACCCAACAACTCCCCCCCCCCTTAACCTTACTTTTTAGGACACTACGGGCAATTTAGCATAGCCAATCCACCTCACCCGCACATCTTTGGACTGTGGGAGGAAACCGGAGCACCCGGAGGAAACCCACGCACACATGGGGAGGACGTGCAGACTCCACACAGACAGAGACCAAGCCGGGAATCGAACCTGGGACCCTGGAGCTGTGAAGCATTTATGCTAACCACTATGCTACCGTGCTGCCCATTTTTTTTTTAACCAAAGCAATTATCAAAGCACTTTCTTCGCATTGGGCTTCTTTGTCAATGTTTTTGACATGTCTCCATCGGCAAACGTTCTCTAAATCCACAAAATGAGTTTGGACATCAAAACCCCCCCTAGAAAAGGGTAAAAGTGATCAAAGAACCTGCTGGGAACCAACGTTCATGTGTCTCTCAGTACAATCAAGATGGTGAACTGTTCAAAGCTTGCACAAACACCCTGCTGATGACATTGCACATCATGTGATGCAGAACCCGCAGGAATATATTCCCAGAAATATAAAAAACTGAAAACCCGATTGAGGGCAAACTTTTCCAATTGCCACTGAACGGCATGACGGGGTCACTCTTTGTGCCAATGGGAATTGCTCCGGTTTTCCTGATGGTGGGAGCATTTAGTCTGTGATTGGGAGAATCGCACCCTTACACTTTCCTATGACACTGGCAATTTGTCCTTTCATGCCTTTCCTCGCTTTCCACGAGGAATACTAGCATAGAAAATCTTGAACAAATTCAGGATTAAACAAATTAAAATAGATTTTTAGACCCCCCCCAATCTCCCATCACGTACTTGAAAGCGGAATATCTTGTAAAATGGAAAGGGTTGTCTTCCTGCCCCTTACTAACCCGGACCCGAACTGTCTCCAATTTTACAGAGGATGTCGGAGGCGTCGGTCAGTCACCAATCCTTAGCCTTTTACAAAATCTATTCAGAGGATGTGTAATGTTCTTATCGGATGGCCTGATTTATTACAGGAACACTTGTAGCTGAAGTTATAAACGATTTATTAACATTAACTTTGGGTAAACAATTTTCAAGACAACAGATGAATAACAGTAAAATCATGCACAAGCAAACACTCTCTTCACCTTCCTCCAGCCAGTCTGAGGTCAGCTGACTAACGTTCACTTATATACTAGTGAGGCTCCTAGTGGTTAGTCGGTGAATTACAACACAACCATGATATCACTGCAGGATGTGGCCTGCATTTATTGTCCATCCCTAGTTGCCCTTGAGAAGCTGGTGGTGAGCTGTCTTCTTGAAACGTTAGAATCCATGTGGTGTAGTACACTCTCAGTGCTGTTAGTGGGGGAGTTCCAAGATTTTGATTCACCACAGTGAAGTAACGGCAATATATTCCCAATTTTGGGTGGCATGGGGTTTGAAGGGGATCTTGCAGGTGGCGGTGTTTCCATTGTCCTGGATGATGTCGAACTTGTAGGGTGTTTTTTTTTCATAGAATTTACAGTGCAGAAGGAGGCCATTCAGCCCATCGAGTCTGCACCGGCTCTTGGAAAGAGCACCCTACCCAAGGTCAACACCTCCACCCTATCCCCATAAGCCAGTAACCCCACCTAACACTAAGGGCAATTTTGGACACTAAGGGCAATTTATCATGGCCAATCCACCTAACCTGCACATCTTTGGACTGTGGGAGGAAACCGGAGCACCCGGAGGAAACCCACGCACACACGGGGAGGATGTGTAGACTCCGCACAGACAATGACCCAAGCCGGAATTGAACCTGGGACCCTGGAACTGTGAAGCGATTGTGCTATCCACAATGCTACCGTGCTGCCCTATGTTGTTGGAGTTGCACTCATCCAGGCAAGTAAAGAGTTCCCCATCGCACCTCTAATGCCTCAGGCTGCATTAGAGAGCTGAAGTTGGACTTTGGTGAGTTTGGGAGTTCAAGGGTTATTTTGGTTAAATGTAAGAGTTAATTTCTATCTTAAGTCTAGTCTTTCCTTCAATTCAACCATTAACTAAAAATTACTCTTTAGGTTGGGAGAAGTTGAGGTTTGGTCGAGCTTTAAATCAAACGTTTCCAGGCTCTGCTTGCAGCAGCAGCTGGTTAATTATATAACTGACATTAGCTGGTTTTCAGAAGCTTGAATCAGGAAACATAAAAACAGGACTTCTGCTGTGCTGCTTTTATGTGCACACGACCGTGGCCAACCTCCATCTTGAGGACTATCTCAATTGGGGCTGTTTTGCTCACGTTCACCATGTTCAATTTGCATGTTTCAGGCTCTTCATCTGAATTCCTCTCCACTTCGTTCACTGGAGTCATGGGTTGTTGTCTTTTTTTAATTGGCGCGTTCTGTCGGCCAAGGGAACGTACCTGGATATGACACTTCCTATTGCACTAAAAACAAATAAACTCTGCAACAGCGCGATTTGTGGCAGTGGTACCCCCCCAACAATAGCAATCATCCTAACTTATGGGCGGACGGCCCAATTTCTTTCCGGCCCACTGACTATGATCCTGTTCTTGGGATTGTGGTTGAACCTCCTCTCTGCCTGTCAGCCTAGTTGCGCACCTTGCAGTCATATCCTGAATGACCCTGTTATGGACTGAACTGATCTCTTCACACATCTTCTCTACTGAGTACAAAGCACAAAGAACAAAGAAAAGTACAGCACAGGTACAGGCCCTTCGGCCCTCCAGGCCTGCGCCGACCATGCTGCCCGTCTAAACTAAAATCACTCCACACTTCCTGGGTCCGTATCCCTCTATTCACATCCTATTCATGTATTTGTTAAGATGCCCCTTAAACGTCACTATCGCCCCTGCTTCCACCACCCCCTCTGCCAGCGAGTTCCAGGCACCCACTACCCTCTGTGTAAAAAACTTACCTCGCACATCTCCTCTAAACCTTGCCCCCCGCACCTTAAACCTAGGCCCCCTATTAATTGACCCCTCTACCCCAGGAAAAAGTCTCTGACTATCCACTCTCTCTATGCCCTTCATAATTTTGTAGACCTCTATCAGGTCGTCCCTCAACCTCCTTCGTTCCAGTGAGAACAAACTAAGTTTATTCATCCGCTCCTCATAGCTAATGCCCTCCATACCAGGCAACATCCTGGTAAATCTCTTCTGCACCCTCTCTAAAGCCTCCACATCCTTCTGGTAGTGTGGCGACCAGAATTGAACACTATACTCCAAGTGAGGACTAACTAAGGTTCTATACAGCTGCAACATAAGAACATAAGAACATAAGAACTAGGAGCAGGAGTAGGCCATCTGGCCCCTCGAGCCTGCTCCGCCATTCAATTAGATCATGGCTGATCTTTTGTGGACTCAGCTCCACTTTCCGGCCCGAACACCATAACCCTTAATCCCTTTATTCTTCAAAAAACTATCTATCTTTACCTTAAAAACATGCAATGAAGGAGCCTCAACTGCTTCACTGGGCAAGGAATTCCATAGATTCACAACCCTTTGGGTGAAGAAGTTCCTCCTAAACTCAGTCCTAAATCTACTTCCCCTTATTTTGAGGCTATGTCCCCTAGTTCTGCTGTCACCCGCCAGTGGAAACAACCCGCCCGCATCTATCCTATCTATTCCCTTCATAATTTTAAATGTTTCTATAAGATCCCCCCTCATCCTTCTAAATTCCAACGAGTACAGTCCCAGTCTACTCAACCTCTCCTCATAATCCAACCCCTTCAGCTCTGGGATTAACCTAGTGAATCTCCTCTGCACACCCTCCAGCGCCAGTACGTCCTTTCTCAAGTAAGGAGACCAAAATTGAACACAATACTCCAGGTGTGGCCACACTAACACCTTATACAATTGCAACATAACCTCCCTAGTCTTAAACTCCATCCCTCTAGCAATGAAGGACAAAATTCCATTTGCCTTCTTAATCACCTGTTGCACTTGTAAACCAACCTTCTGTGACTCATGCACTAGCACACCCAAGTCTCTCTGAACAGCGGCATGCTTTAATATTTTATCGTTTAAATAATAATCCCGTTTGCTGTTATTCCTACCAAAATGGATAACCTCACATTTGTCAACATTGTATTCCATCTGCCAGACCCTAGCCCATTCACTTAACCTATCCAAATCCCTCTGCAGACTTCCAGTATCCTCTGCACTTTTCGCTTTGCCACTCATCTTAGTGTCATCTGCAAACTTGGACACATTGCCCTTGGTCCCCAACTCCAAATCATCTATTATAGATTGTGAACAATTGTGGGCCCAACACTGATCCCTGAGGGACACCACTAGCTACTGATTGCCAACCAGAGAAACACCCATTTATCCCAACTCTTTGCTTTCTATTAATTAACCAATCCTCTATCCATGCTACTACTTTACCCGAAATGCCATGCATCTTTATCTTATGCAGCAACCTTTTGTGTGGCACCTTGTCAAAGGCTTTCTGGAAATCCAGATATACCACATCCATCGGCTCCCCGTTATCTACTGCACTGGTAATGTCCTCAAAAAATTCCACTAAATTAGTTAGGCATGACCTGCCCTTTACGAACCCATGCTGCGTCTGCCCAATGGGACAATTTCTATCCAGATGCCCCGCAATTTCTTCCTTGATGATAGATTCCAGCATCTTCCCTACTACCGAAGTTAAACTCACTGGCCTATAATTTCCTGCTTTCTGCCTACCTCCTTTTTTAAACAGTGAAGTCACGTTTGCTAATTTCCAATCCACCGGGACCACCCCAGAGTCTAGTGAATTTCGGTAAATTATCACTAGTGCATCTGCAATTTCCTTAGCCATCTCTTTTAGCACTCTGGGATGCATTCCATCAGGGCCAGGAGACTTGTCTACCTTTAGCCCCATTAGCTTGCCCATCACTCCCTCCTTAGTGATAACAATCCTCTCAAGGTCCTCACCTGTCATAGCCTCATTTCTATCAGTCGCTGGCATGTTATTTGTGTCTTCCACTGTGAAGACCGACCCAAAAACCTGTTCAGTTCCTCAGCCATTTCCTCATTTTCCATTATTAAAACTCCCTTCTCATCCTCTAAAGGACCAATATTTACCTTAGCCACTCTTTTTTGTCTTATATATTTGTAAAAACTTTTACTGTCTGTTTTTATATTCTGAGCAAGTTTACTCTCATACTCTATCTTACTCTTCTTTATGGCTTTTTTAGTAGCTTTCTGTTGCCCCCTAAAGATTTCCCAGTCCTCTAATCTCCCAGCAATCTTTGCCGCTTTATATGCTTTTTCCTTCAATTTGATACTCTCCCTTATTTCCTTAGATATCCATGGTCGATTTTCCCTCTTTCTTCCGTCCTTCCTTTTTGTTGGCATGACTTGCCAATTTTTATACTCAATGCCCCGGCCAATGAAGGCAAGCATACCGTATGCCTTCTTGACTACCTTCTCCACCTGTGTGCCCCTTTCAGTGACAAAATAGTACTACACTCCGTATGCTTCACCCAATGGTCTGTGTCTATGTATTTACATTGTGTATTTCTGCATCTCCTATGTTTTTTCATGTATGGAACTGTATGACGAACAATAGTTTCCACTGTACCTCAGTACACGTGACAATAAATCCAATACAAATCTATATCGCTGCACTGCCAGTTTATCTCGCCCTCTTGCATGCCTTGATTTTCTGACATGCCTGCCTCAGCGCAATCGGTTGCCTGAGCAATCTCGATCACCCTGACTTGGGTAACCTTTGTGGCAGCCGGAAGCTTCTTTTGCACACTTATGTTGTTAATACCACATATTATACAATCGAACAGTATGTCACCCAACACTATACCAAACACCCAATACTCGGCCATTGGCAGAGTCTGGCAATGAAGGCAAAGACCATTTCACTTAGCTTGCTGACAGCTGAACTGAAGTTGTATCTCTGTGATATGACTGAGAGGTCCTGGGGTCCTGAGGTCCTGGGCTTGAAATGGTCCATGAACAGCTTCACCAACTTGCAAGGTTGTTGGCCCACAAACCGTTAATAGGATAACTTTCTGTTTATCCTTCCCCGTTAGTTTGTTTGCCGTAAAGTAGTAGCAGAGCCTTTCAATATACTGGCTCCAGTCTTTGGCTCCCTGGTCAAATGATCTAACTTCTCAATCTTGGGCATTTTTTACTCACTGTTTAATGATGCCGTTGATGCTTTTCGATTCCTCTGTTCATTTTGGAGGCTTCTCCTTTTCCACTCGAATTCTAAACTACTGCAGACTTACGATTGATCCAGGTTACATTCATTGCCAGTATGGTGGCTTGAGGTCATTAAGGCCCATTTGCATCCTATTAACAGGCCGGGCATCAGATTCTCTGGAGCCTTGTGACTCTCCAGTACTCTGAGCCAGGAACACGTGGGCGAGAATTGGCACTGATCCTGAATTTGACATGGTGGACCTCAAGGTGGGCCAAGGGGATAACTCTTCAAAGAAGTTGCCCCAAAGTCCATTAGAGAGCCATCCACATCCCCACAATGCAAGACATGCCCACCCACTTCCACCAGAGCTCCCCACAACCCCTCCATCAGAAACCTCCAGAATAAAGAGACTCCCAGAATAAAGAGACCCCTCACAGAGACAACTAAATAAAGAGACCTCGCTACAGACCCCCTAAATAAAGAGACCCCCCACCCCCGAAGAGAAACCACTGCCTGGAAGCTAGAGAAAATTTCCAGACAAGTAGTGAAAATACTCATCAATTTAACACTCATCTGGGCAATACACTTGCTGGCTCAGGAAGCATCACCTTTCAATTCATGGAAAGAGAAAACCAGCCATCTG
Source organism: Scyliorhinus canicula (assembly GCF_902713615.1). Classification (NCBI taxonomy): domain Eukaryota; kingdom Metazoa; phylum Chordata; class Chondrichthyes; order Carcharhiniformes; family Scyliorhinidae; genus Scyliorhinus; species Scyliorhinus canicula. The sequence goes on along the minus strand of NC_052162.1, from coordinate 12,482,640 downwards.
GGATTACACCCCCCTGAAGTAATTGATCTGCAAGCCATTTATTCATTTCTGTTTGATATTGATTTTACTGGGATTGACAGCTTCCACGCATGCCTACATGACAGTATTCTTCCATTCACCTCCCTTCACGGTTGAGTAACTTGGAAGTGGCCAGCTGTGAAACTAACTGCAATGTTTATAAACATCAAGCTTTGATTGACAGCTCCTGGACCACTTCAAACAGAGTTAAGTGCTGGTAGTTTCACAGCTGATCACTTCAAGGTCACTCAACTGTGAGGAGAAATGAATGGAAAACAAATTCCACAGTCACTCAAAGTCCGAATTGAACTCGGGTCCCTGATGCTGTGAGGGAGCAGTGTCAACCATGGTGTCACTGTGCTCCCCCACACCTTGCTATCTAATTGAATGTGTAATGCTACATTATTATCAATGATTTTGGGTGGTAATACCCTTGACTAACTCCACTTGCTCCCAAATGTTTGGGATTCTGGGGCATCTGGAGAAGTCAAATTCCTAATCAGGTTGTAAGTGAGAGCCCTGTAGGCTGTTCGTTGGATTACCTGCTGCTTTTCCTCACTCCCACCCCATACTTCATTGGTCTTGAAAAAATAATGGCGCCGTTCAACATATAATGCCCAATGCTCTGTACGAGGGTTGAATGGTTCTAGTTTGCCAAAAAGGGGCATTCTGTCACTCAGAGCCTATTGAACGAGTTTGCTTTGAAGGGAAAGTTTTCACACGATGCCTGCTGTGCTGATTTCTAGAACAGCAGGAAGGCGCTCCTGTTGATCCTCATCGCCAATGCAATATCCTTACAGACGGGCAGCCACCAGGTAGATTAACAAAGGAATGTTCATTGAAATAAGAAGCCATATCCAGAGAGTGAGATAAAAGGCTACCATATTCCAAGACTCCAAACTCTTAACTAACTGGGAAACCTGTGCACGGTCTGTGATCCGATCGCGGGCCAGGCCACCATGGGGGCAGCCCCAGGGGTCAGATCGCCCTGCCCCCCCCCGCCCCGGACCCCGGGGTCCGCCCGCGCCACCAATCCCGCCGGTCAGGTAGGTGGTTTAAACCACACCGGCGGGAGAGGCCTGTCAGCGGCAGGACTTCGGCCCATCGCGGGCCAGAGAATCGCCGCGAGGGGCCCGCCGACCGGCGCAAGGGCCTGCTGACCGGCACGGCGTGATTCCCGCCCCTGCCGAATCTCAGGGGGGGGGCAGAAATTTCGGGACACGGCGGGGGGTGGTATTGACGCCGGCCCCGGGCAATTCTCCGACCCCCTGAGTTCTCGGTCATTGAATGGAGCGTTTAGGGTGGGATTTTCTGGGCATTCGCACTGGCGGGATTTTACAATCCTGCCAACGGCGCACCCTGCCATGGGTTTCGCTGTGGTGAGGGGAGCTTTCAATGGGAAACCCCGTTGAAAACGTAGGGACGAGAAGATCCTACCGCTGGCGAGCTGCCCTTTGCTACTGCAGAACACGCCGTGGAAGGGGAGCAAAGGCCCAGCATTATTTTAGCAAGACAAAAGCAATTCTCTGGGTGCAGGAAACCTGAAATTAAAAACAGTAAATGCTGGGAGTACTCAGCACGTCGGACAGTATCTGTGGAGAGAGACAGAGTGACAATGGACGTTGATGCCGTTATGTAACATCAATCCTCCAGCATATTTTCCTCCACGATAACGCGTGGGCACTGAGCTTCTCAACCTGAGAGAACTATAGACAGAGACCAGAATCTCCAAGGACACCCCTCCTGGCTGCTGTTGACAATTCCTTGTTCACTGATGACTCTCCGTCCACGAGCATAGATTTAGTCTTCAAAGCATGTAACAACTTTGGCCTTATCATCAGCATGAAGAAGACTGAAGTAATGTATCAGCCTGCTGCAGGAAAGCCCAGTATTTCAGTCCATGACCAGAACTTGTCAGCAATGGATACATTCACTTATCTCAGCAACACAATCTCTCAAACCGACTAGATTGATAACGAGACACATGCGTAAATTGACAAGGCGAGTGCAACCTTTGACAGATTACGAACATCAGTTTGGTAATGAAAGAAAGTAAGTCAGCTGCAAAACTAGGTCATCCACCGTTCATTCTGTCCCCAATGTTAGTTTCTTCAGGCACTGTCCCTCTCTTTTTCAAATCCTCTGTCATAAATCCTCTCTTCAAAAACCCAAGCCTTGACCCCACTGTCCTGGCAAACATTTCCAATGTCCCGTTTACAATCTTCATTTCCGCCTCAGTGTGTCCTTGAATGTGTTGTTGCCTCCCAAATCTGTGCTTACCTTTCCCAGAACTAATATCTCCAATCAAGTGTCACATTGTGCACTAAAGCTGTTATCGACCTCTCAGATATCTCCCTATGTGACTGCTGTCGGGTGAGGTACACTGGTCTAACACTGGCTGTAACGGGATGTAGCTTAGGTCAGAAAGATACTCCAGACCTTGAAGTTAATTCAATCAGGTTTATTGAACTAATAGCGCAGTTAGCACAGTTCTCTATGAGTTTGACTCTCTGCTAACTTAAGTGTGGTTACTCTGTCTGACTGAACCAGACTAGCTCTTAGCCACATGGTGGAGGTGTGAGATTGTAACAACACCCTTGACTGACTCTCTAGATGTTCATCAATGGAAAGAGGCGGAGTGTGAGTGCCTCATGTCTTTTATAGTCAGATCTCACCTCTGAGTGTCCTGCCTGCTTATTGGTCATGTCCTGTTCTCTGCGTCTATTAGCTGCTTCTCTATATATCATTATGTGTGTGTCTGCATATCATGACAACTGTGACAAAGGTAAACTATTCCTCCTCTTCCTTCTCAAACTATCTGCAGCCTTTGACGTGGTTGACCACACCATCTTCTCCAATGCCCCTCCCCCTGGATGGAAATGCACGCACCTGATTCTTTTCTTATCTAATTGTCGCCAAAGAATAACCCACAGTGTCTTCTTTTCCTGCTGCTGCACCGTTATCTCTGGTGTCACGACAACAGGAGTTGGCCATTCGGCCCATTGTTACTGCTCCACCATTCAGTTGGACAATGGTTTTTCATCTGCCTCCATGCCACTTTCCCACACTATCTCCATATCCCTTCTACATTCAAGGTCTCCAGAGATCTATCCTTGGCCATTTCCTAGTTCTCATCTACATGCTTCCCCGAGCTCAGCAACATATTGGAAAATACAGGCAGGATTCTCTAGCCTCTCAGTCGCGTGTTTCTCAGCGCCGGGAGGCGGCGTACCATTCGCTGGTGGCAGGATTCTCTGCTCCTGCCTCTGTCAATGGAAATCCCAATGAAGCCACCCCACGCTGCCGCGAAACCCACGGGCGAGGGGACACTGCCGACAGGACCAGGGGATCCCACTGCCAGCGAATGGCCAGAGAATTCTGATCAGTTGTTTTCACATTTAGCCAGCCCTACACCAGGATCACTTCTTTCAATTTCACCACTATTGCTAAGTTATCAGCCTGCGTACCTGTTGTCCAGAAAAGGGTGAATAAAGATGCCCTCCGATGAAGTGTTAGGATGACAGAAGTCGCTGTCTTTGGCTCCCACAACAAACTGCACTTCATCACCATCGAGCCCATCCGAGACTGAGCATGATTATTCACATCCTTGTTGTCACATCTGACTCCGGGGATGAATGCCTGCCCAGTCTATCATTGCGACCGCCCATTTCCACTTCTGCTCATCGCCCAGCTCCAGCCCTGCCTCGTGTGCTCGTGTGCCGCTGAATCCCTCAGCCATCTCTTTGTTTGCTCTTATTGTTTCAATAATCAGTCTCCCTCCCTAATCTTTCCCTTCTTAAAATTGGGACCATTCAGGTTGTTGCCTGTGTTCTTACTCACATGAAATCCCTTCCACTCACCGCCCCTGTGTATGCTGACCTACACTGACTCCCATTAAGCAACATCGCATATTTTAAATTCTCATCTTTCCCCTCAAATTCATCCATGGTCTCATACCTCCATATCTCTTGTGATTTCCTCCAATACCACAACCCTCCAGTTTGGTCACCCTCACCATCCCTGGTTTTAATCGCTCCATCCTTGGTACCTGCAACTTCAGCCACCTGGTCCCTAAACTCAGGAGTTCCCTCCCTCAATCTTTCCTTTTCTCTACTTCTCCACCCCCTTTTAAGATGCTCCTTTTGACCAATCATTTGGGCAGCATTAATTTCTCCTGACACATCGTCTACTAGTGCATCACGTTGCTTAATAGCACTCCTGTCACCTGATTGGCCAACTCTGCAAGTTACCCCCCCCCCCCCCCCCCCCCCCCCCCCCACTTCTCGCCGCCCCCATCCTGTCTTGGAACCTTATCTTGTTCCTTCAGAGTTGCTGGGTCAAAATCCCAGAACTCCCTTCCTAACAGCAATGGACACATCGACAGCAAGGTTCAACAAGACTCCTCACCATCACCTTTGGAAGGGTAATTAGGCTTTGGCAATACATTCAGGCCTTGCTGGTGATGACCACATCCCCAAAATGAAAATTTATATATTTTAAACACTAAGTCTGGAACCTGGTCACACTTGATTCTTGGTTTTATTTCAATCAACGTACCTTGTTACCACATTCAGATTCTGAACAGGGGTTCTCTTTAGACTGAAGCATGTATTTGTAAAATAACATAGAATTTACAGCAGCCAAACAGACCATTCATCCCATCCTTGCTGGTGTTTCTGCTCCACATGAAGTGCGCTGTGGCGCAATGGTTAACACCGCTTCCTCCCAGCGCCAGGGATCCGGGTTCAATTCCAGCCCTGAGTGACTTTTTGCACGTTCTCCGGGTGCTCCAGTTTCCTCCTGCAATCCATATGGGCAGCACGGTAGTACAGTAGATAGCCCTTTGCTTCACACGTCCATGGACCCAGGTTCGATGCCCGGCTTGGGTCACTGTTTGTGTGAAGTCTGCACGTTCTCCCCATGTGTGCGTGGGTTTCCTCCGGGTGCTCCGGTTTCCTCCCACAGTTCAAAGATGCGTAGATTAGGTGGATTGGGATTATGGGAATAGAACGGGCATGGGGGGGCGAGGGGAGCGAGCCTAGGTAGGGTGCTCTTTCGGATGGTCGGTGCAAATCCGATGGGCCAAATGGCCTCCTTCTGCACTGTAGGGAATAGGATGAGCCTCTTCCACAACTATCTCCGCCAACAAAACTCTCCGTTCCCTTCTTTCTCAACATGCCAGGGGAACTTCCCCGTAACTATATTTATAATATTAATATCACCTGTTCCCTGCAGGAGTGAGCTCAATGGTGTCTATATGGATATTGGAACTCAAACAACCGGGAAAGTAAGCTAGTTCCATCTTCCATGCTCGATCTTTCCTTACCGGTCAACAGGATTGATTTCAGGACTGGTGAACAGATGGTTCTAGATGGACGGACAGAAAGCCAAATGAGTTGATTGGATCAAGAGCAGAAGGTCAGGATTTAAAGGGTGGCTAAGTACAGTTGGAGAGAGGAAGGTACCAAGTCTGGAAATTGGAAATGAAGACGCGACAGCCTTGCCCCAGCTGAGGACAATTGACGGAGAAATTGAACGTAAAAAGAGAAGAGGAAGAAGACGAATCAGATGGGTGGATAACATTGAAACGTGGACTGAGGGAGGCTTAAAGAAAAGCAGGGAAGAAGCATGACAGTGCTAACTGGCCCACAAAGACGATGCGGCATTGTACGGACAACACGAGGACTCAACAACTACCATCAATATGCTTCCTTGGGAAAACTCACTAAAATAAAGACGGCAGTTCTATCGAACATTTCACAAGCTTCGACATCCTCAGAGTGCTCAGCAGCCGATCTTAAGTGCTTTTGAAGTGTAATCACAGTTGCAGTACAAGGTAGCACTGCAGCCAATTTGAACACAGCAAGATGCCACAATCAGCAAGGAACCAAACGACCGGGTCATGTTTTAGAGGTGCGGGTTGAAGGATCACCATTGGCTGGGAGATTTGCTCTTCTCATAACAGTGGCCTTGGGACCTTTTAAGGGCGGATGGGGCCTCAGTTTAACATCTCATTCAAAAGATGCATTTTATAGGTATCCCGAGTGAAAGCAGTTTACGAACCGTTTCATTCTTGTTCGTCCAGGAATATTTTCAAATGTTAAAGTTATGAAGCTTTTTATTGAAAGAAAGTACTGAATAATAAAGAGATGAAATGAGGATTCTATATTCAGAAAACGAGATGGAGAAGCACTTACCTGATTCTCCCACCGGCTGCTAAACCCTTTCAGAATAGAAATTGAACAGCGGCAAATTGCTAGTTCTGTCTAATAAGCTCATCAGTTTTGTTGTGATGGGAATGGCTACTGGTGGCTAAGTTGAAGCTACTTTCCCGCTGTTGTAATCAGAAGGTGTAACAGTTCATCTTTGCATTCCACTTCCAAGCAGAGTCACTTTTGTTTTTTTTGATTTATTTTTAAATGAATTTACCAGTTCAAGAGCCTTTGTGTTCCATTTGTATCATTTCGGGAGAGGTTATCCTCGCATCATTGAGCCAGACAGTAGGTTATTAGAACAGAGGCATTGCGTTTTACTGATGTGCTTTGAGGCTGAATGTTGTAGCTTCCTTAGGTTCGGATTGTGACGAACGGAGGATTTCTTTTTAGGAATATTGGGTTCTAAATGTTGGGCCATTTAAGGGTTGAAAGCCTGGAGTTAGAGTGTGCTTGACTGCAGTGGTCACGCTTTTAAAAGAAAATCCTGTATTGCAGGTCCTGGGAGCTTTAAGGAGCCAGAAGGTGAAATTGACCAGAGAAATGTGTTTTTCAGTCTGGGCTAATGCACTGTGGTTTGACTGGGGAAAGTCCCTGGGGCCTTACCCGAACAGGTGCCGTAGTGTGGCGACAGGGGATTTTCACAGTAACTTCATTGCAGTGTTAATGTAAGCCTACTTGTGACACTAATTATTATTAAAGATTATAATCATAAAGTTAAATGTGCTTTCAGCCTGGAGAGAGTTAATTTGTTTTTCAGTTTGGGGAGATGATGTCATTGCTGGGTGGAGCTAAGGGCTTCAGGGAGAGAGACATTTTGAGAAAGTTTTGGAGAGAGTTGAAGTCTGACCTAGCAACCATTGTTTTGGCCACAAATAAAGGCAGCTTTCTCTCCCAGTAAGGATAGGTTAAAAAAGAAACAATAGTTAAAACAGAGCAGCCTTGTGAGAAGGCAAGGAAGAGGCTGAAACAATCGAGTTGATGTAGCAATTTGAAGATATTCAGCCAAAGTCTGAAGGGGTTCTAACAGAAGCCAAAATCTGTTCTTTAAAGCAAGTATTACTCTATGCCATGCTGACTCTAAGATGCATTGAGAGCCGTATGTTTATTTTCTTGTTGTTTAATGGGAATTGAGTAGTAATATTTAAGGGATAATTGTAAGTTATTCCTTTTGGTTGTGAAGTTAAAGAGTTTAATATTGTATTCATGATAAAGTTTTGTTTTGAAATAAGACAAATTATTTGCATTGATAACTTTCACAATCTTAAGATGTCCCAAAATATTTCATAGTCAAAGAATGCATTACTTGTGAAGTGGAAATACTGTTGGCAAGGAGGCAACAAGGCAGCAGATTTATGCACAGCACCTTTACCACAAACAGCCATTTAATAATAACCAGATAATCTATCTTCCTTTGAGATTATTTGAGATATTATAAATATTAATATTAATTATAAATAATAAATATTAGCTAGAATATTGGGGAGAATTCCCCTGCTCTTCTCCCAAATAGTACCGTACAGTTGTACCTACCTAAGAGGGAAAATTGTGTCTTGGTTTGGTCTCAAATGGCGTATCCCCGTCAGTGCAATACTCCCCCTGCAGGCAGCCCTCAGAGCCAGGTCCCGCCGGTACAGACCTGGTGTAATTCACGCCGGTGGGACTGGCCAAAAACAGGCGGCCGCTCGTCCCATCGCAGGGTGGAGAATCAGCAGCCAATGGCCCCCGAACAGCGCGGCGCGATTCCCGCCCCCGCCGAAAAGCCAGCGCCGGGGAATCCAGCAGCCGGCGGCGGGGCGGGATTCACGCCGCCCCGCAGCCCGGCGGGGTGTCAGCCTTGATGTTGGGCTCGGGAGCCAGATTTTCAATTGTGTGTCGGGGCATGATACTGGGAGGCACGGTAGCACAGTAGTTAGCACTGCCGCTTCACAGTGCCAGTGACCCGGGTTCGATTCCCGGTGAGAGACACAGATACAATGTAGAATCAGGACCTGGAAATTATCCGAGTGTAAGGCTGCCAGCACTGTATTGAAAATCAAAGCCCCAAATCTCTAATATTGGGAATAGGGACCCATAACATTCTGATTCAGAGGTAAGGAGGCTATCCAGTCAGCCAGGGCTAGCACGTCCATAGCTGAGTTCACTGGCTTACATTGGTTTCTCATATAGCATTGCTTCAATTTTAATATTCTCATCTTGGGCGGGATTCTCCGACACCCCGGCGGGCCGGAGAATCCCCGGGGGGGGTGAATCCCGCCCCGCCGCTTCGACGCTGGCTGCCGGATTCCCCGGCGCCGGTTTTTCGGGAATCGCACTGCTCTGTTCGAGGGACGTTGGCTGGTGATTCTCCACCCTGCAATGGGCCGAGCGGCCGCCTGTTTTTGGCCAGTCCCGCCGGCGTGAATTACACCAGGTCCGTACCGGCGGGACCTGGCTCTGCGGGCGGGCTACAGAGTCCTCGGGGTGAGCGCGGGGGGGGTCTGGCCCTGGGGGGGGGGGGGGGGGGCACAGTGGCCTGGCCCGCGATCAGGGCCCACCGATCTGCGGGCGGGCCTGTGCCGTGGGGGCACTCTTTCCCTCCGCGCTTGCTGTTGTAACGGTCCGCCATGGCTGGAGTGGAGAAGAACCCCCCTGCGCATGCGCTGGGATGACACTAGCACATGCTGGCGTTTCTGCGCATGTGCCAACTCGCGCCGGCTGGCAGAGGCCCTTTGGCGCCGATTGGCAGGACACCAACCCCACCGGCGCCTCCTGGCGTGGTGTCAACCCCGCCGGTGCCTGCCTAACCCCTGACGGTGCGGAGGATTCCCCACCTTCCGGGCGGCCCGACGGCGGAATGGTTCACACCACTCCTCGGCGCGGTACGGCCCACCCCACCAGTTAGGGGAGAATCCCACCCCATGTGTCTCAAATCTTACCACTCCCAATCTGGGAAGGCAGTGGCATAGTGGCATTGTCACTGGACTAGACATCCAGGGACCCAGGGTAATGCTCTGGGGACCTGGGTTCGAATCCCACCATGCCAGATGGTGAAATTTGTAATCAATTAAAGAAAATGGAGTTAAAAATCTGATGACCATGAAAATATTGTCGATTTGGTGTCAAAACAATCTGTTTCTCCACTGTTCTTTAGGGAGGAAATCTACCATTTTTACCCGGTTTGGCCTACATCCACGGCAATGTGGCTGACTCTTAATGCACTCTAAGGAATGGGCAAAACATGCAGGCCCAGCTAAAATACATGACTCTTGCATGACTAAAAGAAAAACTCGAACACGGGGATGTGTGTAAGAGAATGAGACAAGGAGGTCATCAGTGATGGTCCTATCTAATTAGTAATGTAGTTGAACTGAGGGTAGAGGGCAGTGGAGCAGTCACAGTGAGAGGGGAGAGTGTGTTGGGGTCAAGTGTCCGGTTGAGGGTCATCAATATAATAAGAACATTGAAAATGAAATGAAAATGAAAATCACTTATTGTCACAAGTAGGCTTCAAATGAAGTTACTGTGAAATGCCCCTAGTCACCGCATTCCGGCGCCTGTTCGGGAAGGCTGGTAAGGGAATTGAATTATGCTGCTGACCTGTCTTGGTCTGCTTTCAAAGCCAGCGGTTTAGCCCTGTGCTAAACCAGCCCCTTTGCACTGTGTCATATTGATGGAAGATAATCTATAATTACCTGTCTGGGGACTATTTCCATGTGTCCTCAGCCGACACCACATTTTGACTCACTGATCCTGACATAAATCACACCAGCTTTGGGCAAACACTGGGGCCGAGGAGTGATCTCGCCAGGTCTCACATGATTGTAATAAGATGGCAGGGTGCGTGGGGGTGGATGGGGTGGGGATTCTGCCGAACCTTTGCCCCTCCTTTCCACTGTTAAAATTGGCCATCAGAGCAGTTAGTGACTTGTTCCTGAAACAAGAGAGGCTGAGAGTGTATATACAGGCCTCAGAGCAGACACAAAGCTGGGTGGGAGGGTGAGCTGTGAGGAGGATGCAGAGATCCATCAATGTGATTTGTACAGTTGAGTGATTGGGAAAATGAATAACAGCTGCAGTGTAATGTGGATAAATATGAGGTTATCCACTTTGGTAGCAAAAATGGGAAGCAGATTATGATTTGAATGGCCATAAATTAAGAGAGGGGAATGTGCAATAAGACCTGGGTGTCTCTGTACACCAGTTGCTGAAGGAAAGCAAGCAGGTGCAGCAGGTGGTGAAGAAGGCAACTGGTATGTTGGCCTTCATTGTGAGAGGATTAGGAGCAGGGATGTCTTGCTGCAATTATATAGGGCCTTGGTGAGGCCCACCTGGAATATTGTGAGCAGTTTTCGCCTCCTTTTCTGAGAAAGAATATTCTTGCTGTAGGAGTGTAGAGAAGGTTTACCAGATGGATTCATGGGATAGCAGGACTGATGTGGGAGGAGAGATTGAGTTGTTTAGGATTGTATTTGCAGGAATTCAGAAGAATAAGGGAGCGGTCTCATAGAAAACTATGAACTTCTAACAGAACTATATGCAAGAAGGACGTTCACAATGGTGGGGGTAGCGAGAACCAGGGGTCACAGTCTGAGGATAAGGGATAGACCATTTAGGGCTGAAAATAGGAGAAACGTCTTCACCCAGACAGTGGTTGGCCTGTAGAATTCGCTACCACAGAAAGCAATTGACTCTTTATATTCGCAGGGCAGCACTGTAGCACGGTGGTTAGCACAGTTGCTTCACAGCTCCAGGGTCCCAGGTTCGATTCCCGGCTTGGGTGACTGTCTGTGTGGAGTCTGCATGTTCTCTCTGTGTCTGCGTTTGTTTCCTCCGGGTGCTCCGGTTTCCTCCCACAGTGCAAAGATGTGCAGGTTAGGTGGATTGGACATGTTTAGCACAGGGCTAAATCGCTGGCTTTGAAAGCAAACCAAGCAGGCCAGCAACACGGTTCGCTTCCCGTATCAGCCTTCCCGAACAGGCGCCGGAATGTGGCAACTAGGGGCTTTTTACAGAAACTTTATTTGAAACCTACTTGTGACAATAAGCGATTTTCATTCATTTAATTTCGCATGTCAAATTGCCCTTAGTGTCAAAAAAAAGGTTAGGTCGGGTTACTGCGTTACTGGGATAGGGTGGAGGGTGCTCTTTCCCAGGGCTGGTGCAGACTCATTGGGCCGAATGGCAACCTTCTACACTTCTATGATGATATATGATGGTATTGTTATGACCCCCTGGGCTAGTGTAAGGTCAATTCCAGCGCAGTTGACCAGAGGTAGCAACACAATTGAAATTAATAAATAATTCTTAGAAACACACACAAAGCCTTTGACCCCTTGGCTGCTCAATAATTACAATCACCATGTTTGAAAATTTGTACACAATTAATTTTATTGGTAACAATAACAATAATTAAATATGAAGAAATCCAGCAAGTTAGAAGTTAGCTCGTGTCTCATTCCTAACCGCCCCCCCCCCCCCCCCCTTTAACTTGCACGACCCTCTGCACACACAAGACAGACAATCACAGAGGGAAACGTGAGGTGTATAATAATGCTTAAAAGTAAAAGGATAAGAATCTTTGTTTCAGATGGACCTCTTCCAGTATACCCTTTCTTCAATCTCAGCTGTCAGTTCGAAGTTTCTGTTTTCAGTCTTTAATGGATTTTACTGTGGATTCATCCATGTTCTCTGTAGATTCAGAAGTACTTCCGCTATGCAGCTTTTCTGGAGGAAGAGATAGAGGGAGAGAGTAAGAGCAGCTCCTTCTCCCCGAGTATCCAAGATTCGACTGTCCTTTTTGTGGTTCTCTGAAAACCATCCCAATTGGGTAGGACTCAATCACTGCCTGTCGCCGGGCAGAATACGACCTTTTGGCCAATTCATTGGCCACCAGCCAACCAAGCAAACCGAGTCCCTCCGATCTCTCGGGTGGCAAAAAGTTCTACTGTTCGAAAGCCAGCGTATTATCTGAGTTCCCCACTTCCCCTGCTCGATTTAAAGATTCATGTCCACTAAATATCCATGGATCAAAAATGATAACCACAAAGAAAACAAAAACAGGAAATAACGGAATCAACAGGTAGGACCCTTACAACATATATAGAATGGAAGAAAGGGGTCAAGGTGTACATAGGCCCCTCAGAGAATGGGATTGGGGAAATAATAATGGGGAACTAGGAAATGGCAGAGGAGGTAACAAATACTTTGCACCAGTCTTCATAGTGGAAGGCATTCCAAAAAGATTAAATAATCAAGAAGCAGAAGGTGGCGGGAAATAAATGCAATAACAATCACTAAGGAATAAGTACTCGGGAAACTAATGGGGCTAAAGGCTGATAGGTCCCCTGGACCTTATGGGTTGTACGCTTGGACATTAAAAAAAGTAGCTAAGCGATAGTGAAGCCACTGGTAGTAATCTTCCAAGAATGCTTAAATTCTGGAAAAGTCCCAAAGGATTGGAAAAGATTGTACAAGATGTAAATACATACTATAATTAAGTAGAGTAAGCATGGTTTCATGAAGTTTTGAGAGTCTTAAACTTTAAATTGGCAGTGTTTTCCTGAATATAACACATGTGAACTTTGCATCCTGATTTGCAGTGGCACAATGAATAACCCACACCTAAAGTAATCATCTTTATGCTGTTTTATTCCTGTTCTCAGCTTATTCTTCATAGGTTGTTCACCAGGGGCTCTGGAGTTCACACCAGCACTGCTGGCAGCTACAAAATTGAGGAATCTCTCTCGCACCCAGAGCACGTGATGTCAGCATACGACCCCTGCCCCGACCCACACACAGGTCGCGACCCGGAGTTTGAAAATGATTGCACTATGCACCACCAGTCCTACCTACATCTGACCTGTGCCTGATGGGTGTGACGGATGGGCTGGGGCTGGGAGTTGAACTGCTGGGTGGATGGGGAGGGGGTGCCATGGAGGTTTGTGCGGTGGGGGCTATTGTGGATGTAGAGGCCGGGTGGTGGATTTCGGGGGTGGGGGGTGTCATGGAGGTCGGGGAGGGTGGGTCATGGAGGTTGGGGCAGAGCAGGGAGAGGCATGTTGGAGGAGGAGGAAAATGGCAGGCTTCGTCCGAGTTGGTAAAATGGGAGATGATGAGATTGTCCCATGTACGATGGACCTGAGCGTACATTGGGCGGTCAGCCGTGCCAGCTCCAGCTCCCTGCACAGATCCTCCTGTAGACCATCCTCATCCTCTTTGTCGGACGAAGCCTGCCATTTTCCTCTTCCTCCAACATGCCTCTACTCTGCGGCGCGATGTTATTCAAGATGCAGCAGGCCACCACGATTCTCGAGACCCACTCGGGGCTCTTGGAGTGCCCTACCAGAAGGCCTAGGCACCTGAAGCGCAACTTCAGTAAGCCGATGCACCACTCAATGATTGTCCTGGTTGCTGCGTGGCATAATTATATTGGATGTCTGCGTCGGACTTCAATGAAGTCACTGCGAAAAGCCCCTAGTCGCCACATTCCAGCGCCTGTTCGGGGAGGACGGTACGGGAATTGAACCCGCGCTGCTGGTCTTGTTGTGCATTAAAAGCCAGCTGTTTAGCCCACTGTGCTAAACCAGCCCTTGATGTATGCATCGTGCATGCTGCCTAGGTATCGGGCGCAGATGTGAATAATGTGGAACCTCTTCCTGTTAATGAAGGGCACCCCTTGTGCACGGAGGGAAACATGTGTTCCATCGATCACCCCCTGGACATGGGGCATTCCAGCGATGACTGTGCATCCTGCTAGCTGGGCATCCCAGCTTGAACATAATGTAGTCCGATGCTCGGTCGCATAGGGCCTCTGTCACTGCACTGATGTACCTGTGTGTGGTATTATCATATATGTAAGAACTGCAAGGATTAATCAAATGTCTAAATCAGTCACGAGAGGGAACACGAGTTACAAAAATAAGACTTTGATGCAAAGTGAAGTGAAGTTAAGGAATTAGCCAGAGTACAGAATGAAGGAAAGAGAGTGTGAGTAAGAGCAGATCATAGTTAATAAAAGTGAAGAGCTTAGTTGTAGGTGAGTGTAGATTGTATGTTAATTATCAACTGTGTATTATTTCAGATACTTGTCGAATCCAAATTAGTAGTGTTAATAAATGTATAGCTTTGTTCAAATTAAAACTATTTTGTGGTCATTGTGAACATTACGCCAACCATCCTGAGCTTAGCAACACAAAGAACATCACACTGTGTGCGATATCCCATACAGGTCCCTGCTGGTCCCTTGACTGCCAACTGGGAGGGGTGCCCTCCTCCATACCCCCATAGTGCCAGGTGTGTCACCACCTGGCACAGGTGCCGCAGGTCTCCCCGATGAGGTGGAGCTGTCAAAGGACAGGTGCTGACGGTATACACGTGACCTAATGCGGCACTTCCTTCGCATCTCTTCCTGGGCCTGTTGGACGGCCAGCACTTGAGCCTCACTGTCTGGTCTTCGTTCTTCTGGGGGTGTCTCCTCTCATGCAGGATCCTCCCTGGCCTGTCGCTGGCTCTCGAGCCTCCGTGCATCTGCAAAGGCTGCACTGGCCAGATAGATAGCGAACATAGCTAGCTGTACACCGATATCCATTTCTCTGCGGGAGGAAGGGAGAGAGACAGAGAGTTAGCAAGATTGAGGATTCCTTTGACTGATTGAGTGAACCTCAAACCTCATCACCTGCCCCTGACAACAGAGGCTGTTTCAGTTGTTTCAATCGTATTTCAGATGTTTCAATCTCAAACTGATTTTCTGATTTATAATATCAAGCGATTTCTGGATTGCCCAAACAATCTTTGATCCATGAGTGCTCATTCAGCTTTGCCTCTCAGAGATGAAGAGGAAAAGGTCAGTTTAGAATCAGAGCTCAATCTCTTCTGGTTGCTGAAGACTGTTTATCTCAGATTTATTCAGGAAAACAATGCAATACGTCACAATAACTTTAGACTCTTCTGCTTCGGTGATCGCTTGCGAATGAGTATGGTTGACCACCTAAGAAGCTCCGGGGGTATGGAGAACGACACCCCTCATGGGTTCTGTGATTCCTTGCAAGGCTCAGGAGGCTGATCCTAGGGCCACATATTCGACCGAACACCTGGCAGGTGGTTCCAGGAGATGGGATCGGTCTTTGAGCTGAAGATCGCTGGTATCCCTTTCCAGGATCCTTTTCCGAAACCTCTAAAGAACCCAGAGGTGTGATCATAATTTACATTTTTAACCAGCTAACCCAGTGTTCTTCAAACTTTTTTTCCGGGGACCCATTTTTACCAACCGGCCAACATTCGGGACCCAACTCGGCCGACCTTCGCGACCCACGCCGGCCGACCTGCGCGACCCACCATTTTCTCTTCCTTGTTTGCACAAAATTGGAGGATATGGTTTTGAGTCCCTTTGGCTCTTGTCCACGCTCCTCCAATGGATGAGGGTGAAGCCTTCCTGTGTCGAAAGTATGAAGTCTCCATTTGTCCAAAGTTCTGAAATTTTTTCCTGTAAAATTTTATCAAATAAACCCGCCCCCCCCCGAACTTGTAAAAAAAATAATAATTAAATGGGTAAAATAAATGAAAAAATGAATAAAACCCCCCGAACTTGTAAACAAAAATAAAATGAATAAAATAAATGAGAAAGATAAAAATTAAATGAATAAAATAAATGAATAAAAACCACTGCAGAACTTGTAAAACAAAAACCGTTTAAAAACTAACGGCTGCACTGCGTATGTGTGCCCGATTATCGGCGTGCATGCGCAATGCGGCCAAATTTTTTTTTAACATGTTCGCGGCCACTTGCAGCCTGCGTTATGAAAAGCCAGCTTCTGCGCGGGGATTTGCACGTTCTGGAGCGCCGCAGACAAAGGCTCCGCGACCTTCCCAACACCCGCCTGCGACCCACCCGCGGGTCATGCCCCCGACTTTGAAGAACACTGATCTAACCAATGCCAAGAGAGTGGAGACATGTAATTCGTAGCTCAAAGCACAGAGTGCACCACATACAAGCATTTACTGCCAATTTACAGCTTTATTCTTTTTAATTTCTCCGAGTCCTCCGGTTTCCTCTCACAGTCCAAAGATGTGTAGGTTAGGTGGATTGGCCATGATAAATTGTCCCTCAGTGTCCAAACGTTAGGTGTGGTTACTGGGTTGCGGGGATGTGGTGGAGGTGTGGGCTTAGGTCGGGTGCTCTTTTCAAGGGCTGGTGTAGACTCGATGGGCCACATGGCTTCCTCACGGTAGCATGGTGGTTAGCATCAATGCTTCACAGCTCCAGGGTCCCAGGTTCGATTCCCGGCTGGGTCACTGTCTGTGTGGAGTCTGCACGTCCTCCCTGTGTGCGCGTGGGTTTCCTCCGGGTGCTCCGGTTTCCTCCCACAGTCCAAAGATGTGCGGGTTAGGTGGATTGGCCATGCTAAATTGCCCGTAGTGTAAGGTTAATGGGGGGATTGTTGGGTTACGGGTATACGGGTTACGTGGGTTTAAGTAGGGTGATCATTGCTCGGCACAACATCGAGGGCCGAAGGGCCTGTTCTGTGCTGTACTGTTCTAAAAATTTAAGATAGTCTCAGATATGAAATAAATGAAATGAAATCATAGAAGTCATAGAATTTACACTGAAGAAGGAAGCCATGTGGCCCATCGAGTCTACACCAGCCCTTGAAAAGAGCACCCGACCTAAGCCCACACCTCCACCACATCCCCGCAACCCAGTAACCACACCTAACGTTTGGACACTGAGGGACAATTTATCATGGCCAATCCACCTAACCTACACATCTTTGGACTGTGAGAGGAAACCGGAGGACTCGGAGAAAACCCACGCAGACACAGGGAGAACGTGCAGACTCCGCCCAGACAGTGACCCAAGCCAGGAATCAAACCCGGGTCCCTGGTTCTGTGAGGCAGCAGTGCTAACCATTGTGCTACCGTACCGCCCTATCTTGAGTTCAAGAAAAATATAGAATTCAGTGGATGTGAAGTACTTAGGAAAATCCCTGCGGTCATGAAAGGGTCTATGTAAATGCAATCTTCCTTGCGCAGTGGCTAGCACTGTGACTTCATAGCACCAGGGTCCCAGGTTCGATTCCTGGCTTGGGTCACTGTCTGTGCAGAGTCTGTACGTTCTCCCTGTGTCTGCGTGGGTTTCCACCTGGTGCTCCGGTTTCCTCCCACAAGTCCGGAAAGACGTGTTGTGAGGTGAATTGGACATTCTGAATTCTCCCTCTGTGTACCCGAACAGGCGCCGGAGTGTGGCGAATGGGGGATTTTCATAGTAACTCCATTGCAGTGTTAATGTAAGCCTACTTGTGACAATAAAGGTTATTATCATAATACTATCATTGTGACCGGAAACAGGACTCTGTTGACACAATCTGACCGATCCATTCTTTTTATTAACAAACAATTTTATTGAGGTATTTTTCGGCATTGTAAACAGTTACAGATAACAAAAATGTGCAAACATCAACATCAAACCAATACTTCAATCAAACTATACTGCACATGCACGCTCCTCTCCCATAGTCTCCCATAGGCATTACCCGCTTATTTATCCCTCCTACTCTACTCTAATCTCCCCCCTTTCCCCCTCTTCCTCCTTCCTCCCCCCCTGCTGACGTTCACGCTCCCGCGAAGAAGCCGATGAATGGTTGCCACCTTCGGGCGAACCCCAGTACAGATCCCCTCAAGACGAACTTAATTTTTTCCATACCCAGAAAACTTGACATGTCTGAAAGCCATAGTTCGATCTTCGGGGTTTTGAGTCCCTCCATATCAGCGGTATTCGCCGCCGGGCTATTAGGGAAGCAAAGGCCAGAACATCAGCCTCTTTCTCCCCCTGGACTCACGGGTCTTCCGAAACCCCGAAAACTGCCACCCCTGGACTCATCACCACCCTTGTTTTCAGCACCCGGAGCATGACCCCCGCAAATCCCTCCCAGTACCCCCTAAGCTTAGGACATGCCCAAAACATGTGAACGTGGTTCGCTGGTCCTCCTGTGCATCTAGCGCACTTGTCCTCTACCCCAAAGAATTTGCTCATCCGAGCTACCGTCACGTGGGCCTGATGAACCATCTTAAATTGAATCAGGCCGAGCCTGGCACATGTTGCGATTGAGTTTACTCTACTCAGGGCTTCTGCCCACAGCCCGTCCTCCATCTCCCCGCCAAGCTCCTCCTCCCATTTGAGTTTCAGTTCCTCCGTCTGGGACTCTTCCCCCTTCATGAGCACCTTGTAAATATCCGAGACTCTACCCTCTCCTTCTTCTCCTTTAGAGACTATTCTGTCTTGGATCCCTATTGGCGGGAGGCGTGGGAAGGATGGGACCTGTCTGCGGACAAAGTCCCGCATCTGTAAGTACCTAAAGTCATTTCCCCTTACCAGCCCAAATTTCTCCTCCAGGCCTCTCAAACTCGCAAAGATCCCCTCCAGGAACATATCGCCCGCCCTCCTCACCCCCGCCCACCCCATGTTCAAAACCCTCCATCCATGTTACCGGGGGCAAATCGATGGTTATCACATATTGGAGCCCAGACAGACGCACCCACCTCCCCTACATGCCTCCTCCACTGGCCCCATATCCGCAGGGCCGCCCCCACTACCGGGCTGGTGGAGTACCTGGCCAGCGACAGAGGTAGGGGAGCCGTGACCAGGGCTGCCAAACTGGTGCCCCTGCATGAAGCCGCCTCCACCCGCTCCCAGATAGACCCCGTACCCACCATCCACTTCTTTATCATGGCTATGTTAGCCGCCCAGTAATAGTTGATCAGACTCCGCAATGCCAGCCCTCCCTCGCTGCAGCTCCTCTCAAGCATCACATTCTTCACCCGCGGGGATTTCCCCGCCCAGACAAAGCTCATGATGATTTTGCCTGTCCTTTTGAAGAAGGACCGTGGGATAAAGATCGGGGGCACCCTCCCCGCCAGTGACAGCGGGAGTGCATCCCATCTCCGAAACTCCCTCTTCATTTGTTCTACCACCCTGGTCAAATTTAACTTGTGCAACCTGCCCCAGTCTCGTGCCACCTGTATCCCCAAGTACCGGAAACTTTCCTCAACCAGCCTAAATGGCAGCTCCTTCAGTCTATTCTCCTGGCCCCTTGCCTGCACCACAAACATCTCACTCTTGGCCATATTTAATTTGTACCCTGAAAACCGGCTGAACTTCCTCAATGTTTCCAGTATATTTTCCATCCCGGCCAGTGGGTCCAACACGTACAGGAGCAGGTCGTCCGCACAGAGAGAGACCCTATGTTCCACCCCCCCCTCCCCTCCCCCCCCCCCAGTCATTCCCTTCCACCCCTTTGCAGCTCTCAACGCAATCGCCAACGGCTCCATGGCCAGCGCGAACAGCAATGGGGAGAGTGGGCATCTCTGTCTGGTCCAACGGCTCTATGGCCAGCGTGAATAGTCTAAAATGTAGTCTAAAATAATCTGACATAGAACAACATAGAACATAGAACAGTACAGCACAGAACAGGTCCTTCGGCCCTCGATGTTGTGCCGAGCAATGATCACCCTACTCAAACCCATGTATCCACCCTATACCCGTAACCCAACAACCCCCCCCCCCCCCCCCCCCCCAACCTTACTTTTCAGGACACTACGGGCAATTTAGCATGGCCAATCCACCTAACCCGCACATCTTTGGACTGTGGGAGGAAACCGGAGCACCCGGAGGAAACCCACGCACACACGGGGAGGACGTGCAGACTCCGCACAGACAGTGACCCAGCCGGGAATCGAACCTGGGACCCTGGAGCTGTGAAGCATTTATGCTAACCGCCATGCTACTGTGCTGCCCGTGTTACCCTGTTCGTTCTAACACTAGCTTTTGGGGCCTGGTACAATAGTCTGACCCAATTAACCAGTCCCTCCCCAAACCCAAACCGTCAAAGCACCTCCCACAAATAGCCCCACTCCACCCGATCAAAGGCCTTCTCAGCGTCCATTGCCACCACTACCTCCACCTCGGTAACACGGTAGCATTGTGGTTAGCATAAATGCTTCACAGCTCCAGGGTCCCAGGTTCTATTCCCGGCTGGGTCACTGTCTGTGCAGAGTCTGCACGTCCTCTCCCTGTGTGTGCGTGGGTTTCCTCCGGGTGCTCCGGTTTCCTCCCACAATCCAAAGATGTGCGGGTTAGGTGGATTTGCCATGCTAAATTGCCCATAGTGTCCTAAAAAGTAAGGTTAAGGGGGGGGGGGGGGGGGGGGGTTGTTGGGTTGCGGGTATAGGGTGGATACGTGGGTTTGAGTAGGGTGATCATTGCTCGGCACAACATCGAGGGGCGAAGGGCCTGTTCTGTGCTGTACTGTTCTATGTTCTATGTCCTTGCCCGTCGGGGGCATCATGACCACATTAAGCAATCTTCTCAAGTTAGCTGTCAGCTGCCTGCCTTTCACAAACTGTGATGAATGTTATCAGTAGCTGCTGTAACTGTACCTTACCTTTAATGCATTGGCCCTTTAAGACCGGGCTTGGAACCCTGGGGGGCTCCACCTCTGGCTCCGCCCCCAGGAAACGGTATATAAGATGAGGCTCACTCGGCAGCATGTGATGAGCACACTTCTCGGCTGCTGTTCAGTTCTCAGATGATTAAAGCCTTTGAATTACCTATCTTCTCTCCGGTGTCGTAATTGAGGGTATCTCACAAACCCTGTCTGATCGTCCCCAATCACCTCCCGTACACAGTCCTCAATTCTAATTGCCAGGACCTTTGCCAGGAGCTTGGCATCAACAATGATCAGGGAGATTGTCCTGTATGATCCGCAGGATTCTGGGTCCTTGTCCCGCTTCAATATCAGCGAGATGGTGGTTTGCGGCATCGCCGGCGGCAGGGTCCCACTGTCCCTTGCCTCATTAAGAACCCTAGTCAAGACCGGTCCCACTATCTCCGAGAACATCTTGTAAAACTCTACTGGGTATCCATCCGGCCCCGGGGCTTTCCCCGATTGCATGGCCTTTAGGCCCCCAATACCTCCTCTGCTCTAATCGGGGCCCCCAGCCCGTCCACTAGTCCCCCGCCTACTTTTGGGAAGGTTAGTCCGTCCAGGAACCTTTTCATCTCCTCCGGCTGTTCCGGGGGTTCTGAAGTATACAGCTTACCATAGAAGTCCCGGAATACCTTATTCAGTCCTGCCGGGTCATCCCCTCTGCTCCCCTCCCCATCAATCGCTCTACTTATTTCCCTGGCCGCCTCCCTCTTCCTGAGTTGCTGCGCTAGCAATCTGCTGGCCTTCTCTCCATGCTCATACACCACTCCCCTCGCCTTCCTAAGTTGTTCCACGGCCCTACTCATGGATAACACCCCCAGTTCCGGCTGTAATCTCCGTCTCTCCCTGAGTAGGTCCTCCCCCGGGGACCCTGCACGTCTATCCGGTAAATTTCCCTAACCAATCTGTCCATTTCTGCTCTGTCTGCCCTGACCCTGTGAGCCCGAATTGAGATCAGCTCCCCTCCTCACTACTGCCTTCAACGCCTCCCACAGGGTCGCTGCTGAAACCTCCCCCTTATCGTTCACCTGCAGGTAATTTTGCATACACTTCCGAAGTCTCTCACATATCCCCTCCTCCGACAACAATCCTATGTCTAACCTCCATTGCGGGCGTTGGTAATTCGCCCCCCCCCCCCCGACCTGCAGGTCCACCCAGTGTGGGGCATGGTCCGAGATAGTGATTGCCGAATATTCCGTATTCTTTACCTCCCCTACACAGTCCCTGCTCAAGATTAAAAAATCAATCCTAGAATATACTTTATGAACATGTGAGTAAAACAAGTAGCCCCTTCCCGTTGGCTGTCTAGCTCTCCATAGGTCCACTGCCCCCATTTGCTCCATGAACCCTTTCAGCTCCCTTGCCATTGTTGTGAGTCTACCCGTTCTGGGACACGACCGGCCCAGACCCAGGTCGAGGACCGTATTAAAGTCCCCCCCCCCCCATTATCAACCTACGTGAGTCGAGGTCCGGGATCTTCCCCAGCACTCTTTTGATAAAGTCAACGTCGTCCCAGTTCGGAGCATATATGTTCACCAGCACCACTCTTCTCCCCTCCAGTTTGCCCCTTACCATAAGGAATCTGCCCCTGCCATCTGTGACTATGCCTTCCGCCTCAAATTGAACCTGCTTATTGAACATAATTTCTCTGAAGGCGGACGTAATTATGTTGCAGGAGACACATCTGAAAGTGTCTGACCAGAAATCCAGGATTTACAATCCAAGTCCGAGTGGAAGACCTGGCTAATTCAGCCCTTCCTTAACCTAGTCTGGTCAGACACTTTCAGATGTGTCTCCTGCAACATAATTACGTCCGCCTTCAGAGCCCGCAAATGCGGGCTCTGAACACACGTGCCCTTTTAACTGGCCCATTTAGTCCCCTGACATTCCAGGTGTTGACCGATCCATTCTTTATTGTCTGTCTGCACGTGTGGACGCTGAGAACAGGTTTCCCCTGTTTGGAGGAAGTAGACTCAGAATAAAGGGTCAAGTTTTCAGGGCTGAGATGAGGAGCAAGGTCTTCGCTCAGAGGATTATGAATCTTTGGAATTCTCTGTGCAGATGCTCAGTCACTGAGTTGATTCAACACTGAGATCCATACGTTTTTGGATAGCAAGTGGTGTTGAGGGTGAATATCAGTCACGCTTGACTGGCAGAACTTGAACAAGGTCCAGATGGTCTAATCTTGCTCCGATGCCTTATGCTCTTATGTTTTTGTAACAATCTGGCTTGAACATGAAACAGGAATTAAATTACTTACTCGGCAGGTCAGGCAGCAACTGTGAAGAGAAACAGAATTTCAGGTCATGCCGACTCTTCATCAGAAATGAAGGAAGCTAGAAATGTATTATGGTGTTTAAGGGAGGGGTTAGGCCTGTGATAGAGTGGAGGGCAGGGGAGATTAAGTAACAAAAAGTTTCATGATGCAACATCCAAAGAGAGTGTGAATGGATATAGTAAAGAAACAAAGGCTGTGTTCAAATGAGCCGTGATTGGTTACGTTGCAACCATCTCAATGTAGCGTGAGGGGGCATGGAAGGAATTAACACTAGAGCAACACAGAAAAGGGAAAAAAAAAGAAAAAAAACACAGAACAAGATGCAGGCAGATTTTACGATCCAAAGTTGTTGAATTATATATTGAGTCCAGGAGGCTGTAGAGGGCTGGGTTCGGGCGGGATTGTCCGTCCTGTAACGCGGATCGCGAAACACGATTGGGCGGAGAATCGCGCGTGAGCCGAATGTCGTGGCTGGTGTCTGCCGCCCAGCAGAATGCCATGCTCCGGTGCCTAGACAGCGGCGTGAATGCATTCTATTCCGCATTTACAATAAACACCGTTAGCATATTATTAAGGGGCTCGACCTGGTGCTCTCTGGGGCTCCCGCATATTATTAAGGGGCTCGACCTGGTACTCTCCGGGGCTCCCGCAATGCCCCACACCCACCAGGAGGAATTACCAACGACGACTTTCACTTGTGGTTTTAATAATTGGGAAACAGGCTGCTGAGGGAACGAGGAGGTAGTATATATTCCCAGAGGCATGACCGTGGGCTGCCGGTCCTGCTGCTGGCATGGCTGGCTGGGGGGGATGGGTGGCAGTCGGTCAGTCAGCGTTGGAGGGGTGTAGCGGGGGTGACCAGAGGGTGGACCTGCCAAATACGGCTCCACAGGCCAGCTCCTGGCCACCCCCTGGCCACCTCCCACCAGTACCCCCAGCCTGCACGGAAGCCCCCCCCCGGCCAGCGGCATGGCTCCCGGCCGCCACGCCAGGTACCCGACCGCTCAGCCCACACGTCAACCGGGCGGTCGGGAACTCAGCCCATTGGGGGGGGCCTTACGATGACACGCCAACACCGTTTCAACGGCATGCGGTGCGCAACACGATTAAGCCATTTTGGAGGGGGCAGAGGCTCAAAACCCGATGTCAAACTGGCACCGCCCCGATTTAGTCGTCGGGAGGGATTCTCTGCCCAATCGCTGATTATGATAGCGGCGGTGGGCAACGGAGAATCCCACCCCAAATGTCTGTCTATCCCAGCCTCAAATATATTCAATACTGGAACATCCACAACCCTCTGGAGTAGAGTTCTAAAGATTCGCAAACCCTCTGAGTGAAGATGTTCCTCCTCATCTCAGTCCTGAATGATCACCCCCTTATCCTGAGGCTGTGTCCAAGATTCCCTGACCAGTGGGAATACTCTCTCAACATCCACCCTATCAAACCACTTTAGAATCTTGTATGTTTAAATTAGATCATCTTTCCTTCTTCGAAACTCCAGAGAAAATAGACCCAGCTTTCTTATTCTCTCATGATAGGACACTCCCCTCATCCTAGGGAGCAAGGACCCACACAGCTACAGTAACAAACCTTTACTCCTATGCTCAAGTCCTCTTGCAATGAAAGTCAACATACATTTGTCTTCTTAGCTGCTTCCTGTACCTGCATGCTTGCTTTCAGTAACTGGTGGACAAAGACACCCAAGTCCCTTTGCACGTCAATATTTCCCAAACTACCACCATTTAAATAATACTCTGCCATTCTGTTTTCCTTCTGAAGTGGACAGCTTCATGTTTATCCACGTTTTACTGCTATAAGAGTCCTTCCTGTTTATTTCCTTCATTTCCAATTTATCTTATTTTAGGTCCATGGACCCATAATTGGAATGTGCCTTTAAGCAGAAGACCCAAAGTACTTGTCAGGACATTTTGTTCCCAGGTTTTGTTTTTGGAGAGGAGAGATCAGACTTGTTGGCACCCAGTGAACCTTAGGAACCAGCTTTGGAGGAAGCCAGTTCGATTAGTTTGCTGGCAACCTGTGGGTTGGCCAGGGACTTTGTTCTGCCTGACAACAGCCAGTGATTGGTTCCTGCGTGATGCTTTCTGAGAGAGTTTGGGATTGGCGTTTAGACCTTGGAAGTAAAAGGTATCGCCTCTCTCTCTCTCTCTCTCTCTCTCTCAGAGTGAAGTAAAGAACTGCGTTATTGTTTCAAAACTAGTGACTGCCTGGTACATCCTTGCTCTAAACTTGAACTAACCCTGAATCTACAGAAAAAGTAGACAGCCTTGCCAAAACCTCTAGAACTTTGACGGAAGAGGGACTGTGTTTCTCCCTCGCTCTGCTGCTGGTTTCCTTCTGTCTCTGTGAGTCTGCAGAAAAAAACTCCTCAAGCCTAAAAGGAAAAGTACCAAAACGAAAGCTGAACCTCAGAAAGACATTAACTAGAGGCCATCCAGTGCATCAAAGCTCCCTTATCCTTTTATTTTTATTAATAATGTCTTTACCTCTTAACTACTCTTTCCCCTCTGTGATGTTTGTGTGAGTGTGGCGAGAATGGGGTTAGTTAGAAAGTGGGTGGGGAGGGTAGAAAGGGGTATTATCTCGTCAGTTGTATTTGTTACCTACTTAATTATAATCCTGCACGTAAAAGATTACTTGTGTTAAAGTTACAAACTGGCCGACTGTAGTTTTTTGGACTCAGCCATGGTCCTCAGGTATTTAAAAATAACATCCACTTTCACTTGGGTTGTGGCTCCGGCTCAAATGGGGCTGGAATTGACCTCACACTAGCCCAGGGTGTCATAACGCTGTATCTACTCTGTATTTACCCACTTACTCACTCACTCACTCAACTTGTCTAAATCACCTTGAAGCCTCTAAACACCCTCCTCACCACTCACAATCCCACCAAGTTGTGTGTCATCAGCAAATTTGGAAATAGTCATTTTGGTTCTCTCGCCCAAATCATTGATGTATATTGTGAAAAGCTCTGGTCCAATCACCAATCCCTGCCTTCCTCGTGTGGCGTGAAAGGAATCACACTGCATCTTCCCAAAGAATCTTGCACCAGTCATCAGCTGGTGTTCCGGAGCCACGAGCCACTGGCTCATCCGCTGTACCAAACGCGCTGGTTCCACCATTGTCCATTGCCACTGGCTCATCCGCCGTACCAAACACGCTGGTTCCACCATTGTCCATTGCCACTGGCTCATCCGCCGTACCAAACACGCTGGTTCCACCATTGTCCATTGCCACTGACTCATCCGCCATACCAAACACGTTGGTTCCACCATTGTCCATTGCCACTGGCTCATCCGCTGTACCAAACGCGCT
Source organism: Scyliorhinus canicula (assembly GCF_902713615.1). NCBI lineage: Eukaryota > Metazoa > Chordata > Chondrichthyes > Carcharhiniformes > Scyliorhinidae > Scyliorhinus > Scyliorhinus canicula. Next base: position 12,456,337 of record NC_052162.1, on the reverse strand, counting down.
GGTTTCACCATTGTCCATTGCCACTGACTCATCCGCCATACCAAACACGTTGGTTCCACCATTGTCCATTGCCACTGGCTCATCCGCCGTACCAAACACGCTGGTTCCACCATTGTCCATTGCCACTGGCTCATCCGCGGTACCAAACGCGCTGGTTCCACCATTGTCCATTGCCACTGACTCATCCGCCGTACCAAACACGCTGGTTCCACCATTGTCCATTGTCACTGGCTCATCCGCCATACCAAACACGCTGGTTCCACCATTGTCCATTGCCACTGGCTCATCTGCCATACCAAACACGCTGGTTCCACCATTGCCCATTGCTCCCAAGGCCGAGTGTGGAATCCATACCTGGGTCTTGGGCAGCTCACAAATGGGCAGGCATGGTCACCCCCTGGGGTCACACATAACCCTGCTGTTTGCAATGACTTCTGTACCTGTTAAATAAGCACCTCATGTGCAAACCACTAGAGGGTGCCTCTGCTGCTTCACTGGTATTACTCATTTGTTATTGTGTTATGTTATAACATTGTAAAGATGGACATTGGGGGCAGGAAGAATTTCACTTCTACATGAAATTGCACGTGGTGAAATATAGTACTGAAGTGGAAAGAGCAACATTTTAAATAAAATATAAATTATGATGCGATGTGTCTAAGATAGAACTTGTCTTTATGTAGCCCCTTTCACTCAGACCCTGAGTGCTTCACACTGATGAAGTACTGCTGAGGTCTAGTCACTGTTTTAACATGGGAAATTCGGCAATCAATTTACGCACAGCAAGATCCCACAAACGGCAATACGATAATGACAGGGTTCATTGTTCCAGTGAGGTTTGGTGAGGGATAAATATTGGCCAGCACACCAGAGAAATCGAGTGTGGTCAATGTTTCAATGCTGGGGATGTTGGCTGTGTGCTGGTGCGCCTACTGCGCTGTAGACCATGAGCTTGGTGTTGGGTCTGAGGTTCTGGTCTTCAAACATTCTCTTCCTTAGGCGACAGAAAGCTGCACTGGCACATTGAAAGTGGTGTTGATCCTCATAGCTTATGTTTGCACTTGTTGACAGTATGGAGAGTGGTCCACATTGTCCAAGGCCTCAACGTGGATTTTGACATGCAGGGGCAGTGCTATGTGGCAGGGGAAGGTTGGTAGAGGACCTTTTGTCTTACAGATGTTCAATGTAAGGTCCATGCTCCAGTATGCCTCACTGAAGGTGTTGACAATGGCTTTGAGCTCAGCCTCCGAGTGTGTGCAGGCACAAGCATTGTCTGCATACTGTCATTCAATGACAGAGGGTGGGATAGGCCTTGGATCTGGCCTGCAGGTGGTGGAGATGAATTGATTCCCATCTGTTCTGAAGTTTCGCTCCACTCCAGCAGTGATCTTGCTGAGGGTGAAATGGAGCATCGAATGGATGCAAGGAATATCGAAAAGAGCCTTGCTTGACCCTAGTCTTAATTTGAATTGGGTCTGTGGTGGAACCATTGGCCGGGATCATGGCTTGCGTGTCATCGGGGAGCAGGTGGAGGTTATTGAGAAACTTTTAATGGCAGCCGAAACAAAGGAGGACGTTCCATCATCCCTCATGATTGACATTTCTCCTGTAGTTGCCATATGGTGAAGATCATGTTCGTTGTGCCCTTTAGTGGGCCCAATCCACATTGCAACGTTGGGAGGAGCTCTTCAGACACAGGGAGAAGGTGATTAAGGAGGACCTCTCTATGGCTAACAGCAGGGACATTCCTCTATAGTCACTGCAGTTGGACCAATCACCTTCCTTGAAGATGCATACTGCATTTCTGAGATTTCCCTCCTGTTCTCCCCCTTCCAGATCAGGGAAGTAAATCCATGCATTTTTTAAAAAATTATTTACGGGATGTGGGCATCGCTGGTTAGGCCAGCAGTTATTGCCCATCCCTAGTTGCCCTTCAGAAGGTTAGTGGTGAGCTGCCTTCTTGAACCGCTGCAGTCCCCGAGGTGTAGATACGCCCACTGTGCTGTTAGGAAGGGAGTTCCAGGATGTTGCCCCAGCGACAGTGAAGGAACGGCGATATATTTCCAAGTCAGGGCGGTGAGTGACTTGGAGGGGAGCCTCCAGGTTGTGCTCCTCCCGTCCTTCTTGACGGTAGTAATTGTGGGTTTGGAAGTGTTAAGTTGGAAGGAATCTCAATGCGCAAATGGTGCTTCTCCACAATGTTTTACTGGTGGAGATTTAATCTATTCCTTTGTTGTTCTTTAACTATTGAGTGGCCTTTTCTAACTCGTGCCAAGCTGGGGTTGTGCTTAATCTCAAAAATGGAGAATCTGGCTCAATGTTTTTACTTGTAATAGATACAGATGTAAAGGATTATGAAGGATTTACATGAAGAGGAAATCATTCAATTTTATCAAAGAAAAAGCTCAGAAGGATTATTATCCAGAGAGATATTGGTTTGTCTCATGTTTATTGTTAGCAAAGGATTTCTGCACTTTCTTCAGGAAGTTTGTTGAATTGGAGTGCAATAATAAAGGGTGGAGATGGGAAGTGTGTGTCTTACGCATTTTATAAAGTAAGTTTAAATGTGCTTTAATGAGGCAACCGTGTGTGGTTAGAGTCATTCCTGCATTACTTATAAACAATGTAGACTTTATACAGGGCAATGATGGAGCGGGCAGTACTGTCTGTCCACAACCTGGAAAGGGTGTCACAGTTTAAAGTAGTTCTGTAAATCCTGCCCATTTGTGATCTTGGTGAGCACAGAACTGATTCAAACAAAAATACTGCACGGCGCCGAGGTCCCAGGTTCGAACCCGGCCACGGGTCACTGTCCGTGTTGAGTTTGCACATTCTCCCTGTGTTTTCATGGGTTTTGCCGCCACAACACAATGATGTGAAGGCTAGGTGGATTGGCCACGCTAAATTGCCCCTTAATTGGAAAAAATGAATTGGGTACTCTAAATTTATTTTTAAAAATACAAAAAAATAAATGAAAATATATCCACCTCAGTAATGGGCAATACGGAGGCAGCAGAAATACCTGCAGAATTGCCAAATAAACATTTTCAACAAAATGAATTGAGACCGAAAATTGATCTGGAAGGCCCAGTGAAGCCTGAGACCAAATTACTAGTGTTTGCCCGTGTTGAGAGACAGGAGACAGCAACAGGCCGCCGGGCATGCTGACCATGACTCTATTGGACCAAGTGTTGGAAAATGGGATTAGAGTACTTAGGAGGTTGTTTTTGACCAGTGCAGATGTGATGGGCCGAAGGGCCTTTCCTGTGCTGTAGACCTCTAGACTCTATGACAGTTCATAAAATACTATTTTAACCCTGAGAGGATTGGAGTGATGTAGGTCGTGAATTATATGGAGGACTTCAAGTATTGGGCAGATCCATGAAGTCAAAAATGAAGAGGCTGTTAATATTGCTTGGGAATAATTAAATAAAACTCGTCATGAATGGGATCAGGAAAAATTGGAAGATTACAAATTATTTAAAATCAGTGAACGGATGGAAAATCACACTCCTAATTCATGGTTCATAGATATACTTTAAAGTAGTTTTGGGTGGTGGTGGCCTGGAATGCACTGCCAAGTGAGGTAGTTGAGGCAGATAAGTTAGCGATCTTTAAGACTTATCTGGATAGGCATATGAATAGATGGGGTATAGAAGGATACAGGCAGTTAATCTAGATAGAACACGTGATTGGTGCAGGCGTGGAGGGCCGTAGAACCAGTTCCTGTTCTGTATTATTCTTTGTTCTTGGTTCTTTTGTTTGTGGTTCTGGGAAGATTAAAGTTCAACTGTAGAAATGGGTTAATGACTCCAGGCAGTAAAAGTGTTGCGGTTGGATATCACATGAGACGTTCCAGGAACCATTTGATAACTCTGTGCCGTTAGGACTTGGTAGAAGTCCAGGGGAGCTGAGAAGGTGTCAGAAGGTCACTGACTATGTATTGAAAATGGTTAGGGCTCAGGAGAAGCCCTGGGAGTTATTTCCTTTCAAATCCTCTTTCATGGGATTTAGGTATCACTGACAAGGTCAGCATTTGATGTTCCTCCCTAATTGGTCCCTAATTGGATCTTAGGGTTCTGGTTTAGGATCATAACAGGGCAGGTGAGACGGCAGCAAGAGCTGAGGTTTGATGCTTATATTTAAAAGACAGCATTCGGTCAATTTAGTTTTTGATGTTTAAAATTCTGTAATGGGACACAAACCTACAATCCTCAGGCTCAGAGATTCGAGAGTGCTATCCCCTGAACCATAAATGGCACCAAATAATTTATTCCATTCATTCCTAGAATTATTATATTTTAACAATGGAGTACGATGATGATGACCTTGGTGAAAATTTCAAGAAAATTCCAGTTCAATTGTACTAATTGCCCACTTTTAGACATCTTCCACACTTCCAGAAACATCATCGGAGAGTCCATGGAACCTTCGTTATCAGCTCAACAAGAAACTGAAAATATTCCAACTTTAAAAGATACAAGGAGAGATGTTCCATCTCTAAGTCCTGGTGTTGGCTTCATATTGGTTGTACTTTCTATTGGTTTTAAGTAATCGTAGCTGTTTCCACATAGGGGCAGTGTTGGACAAGTATTGCGGAAGAGGCTTCAGCATCTTTTATTCCACTAGCAGGGCAATCTCTTCTTGCTGTGTCCAAAGGACACGCCTCATCTTTAGAATCTCCCGGCAGACTCCCTCCAACCTCCCAAGTTCTGTAACCAGGCATGGCGGAAACAACAAATGGTGATTAGTTCAGCCTGGGGGACGGGTCTGATATTCTGGTCGGGGTCAGGTTCTCAAGGTTGTTTTTAAATAGCACGGAAGATTACAGAAACTAGATTTGTGCTCTGTGTAATTCACACTTGAAATTCCATGCGTACTATTTGGATTTTAGACAAATTACCCTCAAAACCAGCACCACTGAGCAGAATTCTCCAGGCTATAAAGTACTTGTTCAATCAGCAATGGTGATTCCTTGTGATTAATTGATGAAGATCCAAGTCTTTCAATTCAGCCGAGGATGGTTGAATCTTCATCACTTTCCTCCTGCACCCATCTCACTCGTTCACACACAGTTACTAAAAGATGAGGAAGGTCTCTTGGTGCATGTCAACAGATTTGTCCGACACAATTCTCTTCCCCCCCATATCGCGACACTTACTCGTTTTATGAATAAAATGTCCACTACACTGCCCAGACGTCCATTCCAAATGTTGATCGCACGTTCTTCTATGGTTGAACTAAAGGTAGCATTTTGAATCAACATTTACCTTACCATTTCCTCTCTGATATTGCTCCGCAAGACCTCCTCATCAATGTTCATCACAAGTGGACAGAGGCTAGAACGGTAGAACGGAACCATCGCACCGCCCATTTCTGGGAGACATCTGAGGTGTTTTGATGCTGTGTTCTGTAACTTCAGTTGTAAGAATAGATTGGTGACAGTGAAGGAACGGCAATATATTTCCAAATGAGAATGGTGAGTGACTTGGAGGTGAACCTCCAGGTGGTGGGGTTCCCAGTCTTTGCTGCCCTTGTCCTTCTAGATGGTAGTGGTCATGGGTTTGGAAGGTGCTGTCTAAGGAGCCTTGGTAAGTTACTGCAGTGCATCTTGTAGATGGTACACATTGTTTGTCAGTGGTAGAGGGAATGAATGTTTGTGGAAGGAGTTGTTGGAGTTGCAATCATCCAGGCAAGTGGAGAATATTCCATTAAACTCCTGACTTGCATCTTGTAGATAGATGGTTGACAGGCTTTGGGGAGTCAGGAGGTGAGTTACTCGCCATAGGATTCCTAGCGTTTGACCTGCCCTGGCAGCCACAGTATTAATATAGCTTGTCCAGTTCAGCTTCTGATCAATTGTAACCCCTAGGATGTTGATTGTGGGGGATTCAGTGATGATGATGCAATTGACTGTCAAAGTTGACGATGATTAGAGCCTCTCTTACAGGAGATGGTCATTGCCTGGCATTTATGTGGCACAAATGTAATTGTCCAGGTCTTGCTGCATTTGGACATGGACTACTTCATTATTTGAGGAGTCGCAAATGGTGCTGAATATTGTGCAGTCATCAACAAATATCCCACTTCTGACCTTATGATGAAAGGGAGGTCATTGATGAAGCAGCTGAAGATGGTTGGGCCTAGGACTCTACCCTGAGGATCTCCTGCAGTGATGTCCTGGAGCTGAGATGATTGACCTCCAACCACCACAACCATCTTCCTTTGTGCCAGGTATGACCAACCAGTGGAGAGTTTCCCCCTAACTCCAGTTTAACTAGGGCTCCTTGATGCCATATTTGGTCAAATGCTGCCTTAATAAGACCATAAGACATAGGAGCAGAATTAGGCCGCTTGGCCCATCGAGTCTGCTCCACCATTCAATCACAGCTGATATTTTCTCATCCCCATTCTCCTCCCTTCTCCCCGTAACCCCGATCCCCTTATTAATCAAGAACCTATCCATCTCTGTCTTAAAGACCCTCAGTGAATTGGCCTCCACAGCCTTCTGTGGCAAAGAGTTCAACAGATTCACCACCCTCTGGCTGAAGAAATTGTTAAGGGCAGTCACTCTCATCTCTGGCATTCAGCTCTTTTGTCCATGTTTGAACCAAGGCTGGAATGAAGTCAGGAGCCGAGTTACCCTGGCGGAACCCAAACTGAGCAATCTCGTGCTGTATCCTCAGGTAAATCAAACCTTCATATAGTTTACTAGTCCTGGTGTGAGGTTAAACTAATATGACAGGGGAATGGGAACCTATGTAAGAATTCAGAGCAGGGCAAATCAAGAACAAGAGTAAAAGACAGAAAGGAGAATAAGAAAAGTGATAGGCAGAGAAATCATGGACCTGTATCAGATAATAACACTGTTAAAAATTGCAGGGAAGGGACAGGGTACTTTAAAAGGACTAGCCTGAAGTTTTCATACATGGACGCGCCGAGCATTCAAAATAAAATGGATGAATTAGTTGCACAGATAGATGTACACGGATATGATATAATTGGGATTGCCGAGACATGGTTCCAAGGTGACCAAGGATGGGAACTAAACATTGAGGGGCCATTCAGTTTTTAGGAAGGACAAAGCGTAAGGAAAAGGTGGTGGAGTTGCATTGTGTTGATTAAAGAAGATATTGATACAATATCGAGGAAAGTCATCAGTATAGATGATGTGGAACCTGTCTGGGTGCAGTTAAGAAACATCAAGGGGCAAAACATTTCCACAGAGGTGGTATACAGACCACCAAACGGCAGTGGTAATATTGGGAATAGCAAGAGACAGGAAATCAGAGGTGCATGTGATAAAGGAACATCTGTGATTATGCGTGACTTTAATCTGCATATAGATTGGGCGACTCAAATTAGTCATAGTACAATAGAGGAGGAATTTCTGGAAGTGTATATTGGATTGTTTTCTGGACCAGTATGTTGAGGTACCAATAAGGGAACAGGCCATCTTAGACTGGGTGTTGTGCAATGAGAAAGAATTAGTTGGCAATCTCGTTGTGAGAGAACCATTGGGGATGAGTGACCATAATATGGTGGAATTATTTATCAAGGTGAATAGTGAGGTAGTTGATTCTGAGACCAGGGTCCTGGAGATCAATAAAGGGAACTATGATGGTATGAGGAATGAGCTGGCTATGATGGACTGGGAAACGTTATCGGAAGGAAGTGTAGTGGACAGGCATTCAAGGAACGAATAGCTGAACTCCAAAAGTTGTTTATTCCTATTTGGCACAAGAGTACAGAAGAAAATGTGGCCAAACCATGGCTTACAAAAGGAAATTAGAGATAGTATTAGATTCAAAGAAGAGGCATACAAATTAGGAAGACAAAGCAATAGATCTGAGGATTGGGAACAGTTTAAAATTCAGCAAAGGCAAACCAAGGGATTGATTCAGAAGGGGAAAATCTAATTTGAGAGTAAACTAGCGGGGAACATAAAAACTGACTGTAAAAGTTTCTATAGGTATGTAAAGAGAAAAAGATTAGTAAAAACTAATGTAGGTCAGAAATGGGGGTATTCATGACAAGGAACAAAGAAATGGCTGAGGAACTAAATTCTTACTTTACTTCTGACTTTACAAAGTGGAAGTTCTGAGAAGCATAAGTTTTAGTGAGGAGCTGCAGGAAATTAAGAAAATAGTATTAAT